>NW_026852813.1:0-79885 GCF_026571515.1 Ruditapes philippinarum
CGCCGCAGCTACAGTGGAGGTTATCAACTCTTACAAATGGCAATTGTTGTCTCACCATCCTTATAGCCCAGACCTCGCCCCTGTGACTTTTATTTGTTTCCAGAACTGAAAAAATTGCTTGCTGGAAAGAAATATAAGACCAGGGCGGCTTTGATATCTGCTGTTACACAGAACCTAAAATTTAGGTCTACGTCATGGTTCACAGCGGGAATACAAAAGCTCCCACGAAGATGGTAAAAGTGCGTAGACGTAGGTGAAGAATATATTGAAAAAGAGTAGAAAGATTTTTTTTAAATGTTGAATGGTTTTCGAGAACGAGTCAAAAGTCCGGATATTTTCTGACTTCCCCTCGTACAATAACTAAACACGTTGTAGCAATAGGAGGTACAAGTGTGGATTAGAAAGGAAAAAATACAGTAATAGTTCAAAATTTGTTTTCGACTGCGTATATAAATATAGTTAATTAAAAATGCAGCCTAAACATAAATAGTGTATATAACATAAGTGCTATAAGACAAACAACCCTCTACCAATAAAAGTAAAAACAAGAAATGTCGAACGACACATATGCCCCCTTTATAGCCCTAGACTCACGTTATTAGATACTTGCCATAAATGGGTACATGGAAGTGTTCAATTATGGAAAAAAGAAAAATAATGAGGACTTTATGATAAATAGTTTTCATGATAATGAGACATTAAGGTCCTTGACCTTTGAACTAGTGACCAAAAATCAATAGGGGTCATCTAATAGTTATGACCAATCAATATTAGAAATATGAAGAGTTTGTCATGTTTGTGATAAAAAGCTTTCAACATAATGAGCGGAAATCATACAAACATTCAAGAACCCTGTGACCTTGACCTTTGACATAGTGACACAAAACTCTAGAGGGGTTACTTAGTAGTTATGACCAATTAGTATGTGAAATATGAAAACTTTGTGATAAATAGTTTTCAAAATAATCAGCGGAAACCATTCTGACATTTAAGACCTCCGAAACCTTGACCTTTGATCTGGTGACCCCAAAAGCAATACGGATCATCTGTTGGTTATGACCAATCACTATGAAATATGAAGACTTGTGATAATTATATTTCAAGATAAATGACCTGAAATCATACTAACATTCAAAGACCCTGTGACCTTGACCTTTGACCTGGTGACCCAAAAATCAATTGGGATCATCTACTAGTTATGACCAATCAATATGTGAAATATTAAGACTATCTGATAAATAGTAACCACGATAAAAAACGGAAATCATATTATCATTCAAGGCCACTGTTAACTTGACCTTTGACCTAGTGACCTTGAAATCAATAGGGGTCATCTACTACCTATGACCAAATAAATATGTGAATTATGTATATTTTGAGATGTTTACTTTTCAAGATAATCAGTGGAAACCATTCTGACATTTAGGGTTCTTGTGACCTTGACCTTTGACCTAGTGACCCTCAAATAAATAGGGATCATCTAATAGTTATGACCAATCAATGTGTGAAATAAGAAGACTTTGTGATAAATCGTTACCAACATAATACTAGTAAGTGGAAATCATAGTACCATTCAAGGCCCCTGTGACCTTGACCTTTGACCTTGTAACCCTAAAATCAATAGGGGTCATCTACTAGTTATAACCAATCAGCATGTGAAATATTTAGACTTTGTGTTGAATATTTTTCAAGATAATCAGCGGAAACCATTCTGACATTTAATACCCTTGTGACCTTGACCTTTCACCTAGTGATCCAAAATCAATAGGGGTCATCAACTACATGTAGTTATGACCAATCAATATGTGAAATATGAAGAATTTGTAATAAATAGTAACCAAGATAATAAGCGGAAATCATATTACCATTCAAGGTCCCTGTGACCTTGACCTTTGACCTAGTGACCCCAAAATCAATACGGGTCAGCTACTATTTATACCCAATAAATGTGTAAAATATGAAGACTTTGTGATGAATACTTTTCAAGATAATCAGCGGAAACCATTCTGATATTTAAGGCCCTTGTGACCTTGACCTTTGACCTTGTGACCCAAAAATCTATAGGGATCATCTACTAGTTATGACCAATCACCATGTGAAATATGACAACTTTGTGATGAATACTTTTCAAGATTATTAGCGGAAACCATTCTGACATTTAAGGCCCATGTGACCTTGAGCTTTGACCTTTTGACCTCAAAATCAATAGGGGTCAATTACTAGTTATGACCAATCACTATGTGAAATATGAAGACTTTGTGATAAATACTTTAAAAGATAATCAGCGGAAACCATGTGGTCTACCGACGGACAGACCAACAGACAGACATTATCAAAACAATATACCCCCTCTTCTTCGAAGGGGGCATAATAAATTGTATAATGCCATTTTTTTGCTCCTTATTGATTATATAATTTAATTTTATATTTCATTATATCAGATGGCAGAGGGAGGCGAACACAACAATCCAGTACCAGGATCTGATGCAGACTTTGTGTACTCGTGCACACCGTGCGCTGACGAAGGCAATGATGAAACGGCGTTGAAATACTGTCCAGAATGTAAAGAATATCTCTGTGCAGCGTGCATAAAATATCATCTTAAATTTTCTGCAACGAAGAAACACACCCTACATGACAACGAACACCAACATTGTGAGAGAGATTCCATCGACACTACATCAGATGAGGACCAAATGTTCAAATGTCTCTATCATCTTGACAGGGATATCGAGATGTACTGTGGTGATCATGACATGGTGTATTGCTCTCTATGTGTTGCTAAGGATCATAGGTAATCAAATACATTGAGTTATAAAAATAATGTTGTATGTATCTTACCATTTTAATAATACATGTACAGCAATGGCGTCAAAATTAGCTTTTATGGACAATATTAAATTCATATTTTGAAAAAGAAATAAATCAATTTGTTCTATGCTTCTTCGTGTAAATTTGTAAATTGTACTTTTTGTTTTTTCAAATTATGCACTTGTATTTTGTTCTTTTTAACTATTGAAGGCACTGCACTGGAATACTAGAACTTAAAGAAGCAGCTAAAAGGATTTCTAGCGACAACGAAGACATCATACTGAGTAAAGTCGACTCTTTGCAAGCTGAAATACAGGTAACAAGAGAGAAGAAAAAAGAAAATCTGATTACACTAGATAAGGAAAAGAATGAAATTGTAAAAACCATAAAAGACACGGAACGTTTGATGATTGACACAATCAAAGAACTAGCGCTTGACGCACAAGCAAAGGCTTGCACTACATATAATGGTTTAAAGGAAGAATTGCAAACAGAAGATTCTGTTCTTTTGCAAGCTTTTACTAATACTAATGAGTTAAGAAGTAAAGTTAAAACAAAGGTGGACCTAGATGAAAAACGAAAATTTGCAAGACACATTCTGCAGAAACATAGCCTGACCAAATTAGAGAATAAGCACGAAAGCGTAGAAAAAGATGAGAGGAAAATGAAATGGTTTAAGAATGAAGAATTGATACAATACTTGTCAACAGCTGATTGTCTTGTTCAGGTTGTTGGAAGTAAAACCAGCTTCAATATAAAAAACAACCCAATTCGCAAACAGTTACAGAACGATATAAACATAAAAGGAAAAGGTGACAAACATACCTGTAGCATAATTGGAATTTGCCAGCTTTTTGATGGTACAATTATACTTTGTGATCGCACAAATAAAAAGTTGAAAAAGTTGAATGAAGGCTATAGCATTACAGAAGAATTCAAATTAGCATCTAGTCCATCGGGTATGTGTTTAACAGGCAAAACTGAGGTAGCAGTTAAACTCAAACATCACACAATATTGTTCGTTTGTTACGAAAAGGACAAATTGAAGAAAACACATTTCATAAAAATTGAGGGCGGTGACTATGTTGGTATTGCTTCCTTTTGCAACGAAATTTGGTGCTTTACTGGAGATGCCATCATGGTCTATAACCGTTGGGGAGCGGTCATAAAAACCTTGAATAATGAATCATTTGTAGGGACAATATACAACCCTGTTGTGGATGGACCTATCCCAGTTGCAACAGACGGCGCATTTATGTATGTATCAGATTTGGGTAACAAAGTTGCATGTCTAGACAGGGAAGGAAACGTATGGTCGGTTATGGAAAGTAAACGGTTGGAGTTGGTAAGAAAAGCTTGTATTGCTTCAAAGGATATTATTTGTATCGCAGGATACACCTCGGGGAATGTTATGATGTTCGATGGAAAAGGTAAATGCTTAGGAGAATTGGTAGATGGTTTAATGGAACCAGATTCTCTATGCTACGATAACAAGAAACAGCAGCTGCTTATTGGGTACAGAGATTTGAATATATTGACAATTATCAAATTGGATGAATGTTTGTAGGAAATATATAAAAGTAATTTAAAAAAAAAAGAAATTAAAAAATTGACGTGTTATGACTTATATACAACTTTTGTCAAACGTCACTGGAAGTACTGGATAAGTTAATCCAAGATATCACCACCAAAAAGAAATAATCTTTAAAACAACCCGATTCAAACAATAATAGTCGCTCCCGCCTTGTTCCCCTACTGAACAAAATGGAACGAGACTGTCAATTATAATCAAAAAGATATATTTTTGTTAAGTATTACTTTGTAATGTTTTCTATGTATGTGAAGTGAAATAAAAGAAATATTGCAAAATCTATAAATGAAATATAAATTAGTAAAAGATAAACAATGCTTATGATTTGTTCAAAAGCTAGATGCCTGTTTTCCGATCAGTATTTGTAAACGTTAAAATCATAATTCGTCCAGAATCATTCTAATTTTTATAATAATAAAGTTGTTCTAAAATATATGCACAATAAGTTGTACCAAAAGTGACTTTAAGTAGAGTAAGGCGAACGAAACTTATTAGATATGGTACAGGGGCAAATAAATACTACTTAAGACATAAGCATAAATAAGCAAATACTAAGACAGAATGTAATTGTTTATACATACTTTAAATTTAAAAATAAACAAATTGAGTTATCACATTCTAGATATAACACATTTTAGTTAAAGTCATTATATTTTTGTCCCTATATGCATGTTCTGTTGTTGTTGTTTTTCTTTTTCAGAATGCTAGAAATAAGATACATATGATTGCTGTTGTATATACCTTCTCAAAATAAAGATATTGTTATATAAGTATTTTTATTAAACGATTTACATACATATCTTAGTTATATTTTTTATGAACATATGTGTATGCCGACTTGGAGACGTGCCCCTGTGTGGACAATTCTTTACATTTTTGAAAATTACTATATTTCAAATTCATGTACGTGGCTGAATGAAAAGTTACACCGTATTATCGTTTCTCAGTGAAATATTTACAATTTGAATGATTAATTTTGAGAAGAATCTCAAAGACAGGGCAAAATACTTGATTAGCGTTCTTGACTACCACACATCTGTATACAGTAGCGTATAATGAAGCCATAATTGTTGACTCCATTTTCCACCATGAGTGAACGCTCATGTCACTACTTAAGTTGTGTACCTACGACGTTGTAATCATTTTGAATTATTTCATATTCCATAAGCTACACTTTCCATACATGTATCATATTAAATCAATGAATAATCAATTGTAAGGGAATAAGGAGTTCGCAAAGTAAAAAGTTTTCTAACATGACATTCACGTTTTCACGTTCGCTTAAAGATCCTGTAACACAATTTTTTATGGTTTTTATCATAAATATGATGCCCAAATTAAGATTTATCAATATTGTAAGTTCCAAAAAGCATTATTTATAAAGAAATTACCGAATTTAACATTTCATGTAAATTAAGGGAGATTTTTTAAAAAAAATTTACAATATGTACATAGTGAAAATCTATGACCCCGGGGAGAGGCCAATTTTGACACCAGGGCTCTAATTTGAACAATCTTGGTAGCGGTTCACTACACAAAGTCTGATGCATGATAGCGTAGAAAAAGATGAACAGAAAATGAAATATTTTAAGAATGACGAGTTTATACAACAGGTGTTAACAGTTGAATGGCTTGTTCAAGTTGTTGGAAGTAACAATAGCGTTCATACCACTGAGCAGCCACTGCACAAAAAGTCACACAGAGAAGGTATCTGTATAGGGAAACAGAGACGAGAATACATGCTCTATACTTGTAATTTGCCAGCTTAATGATGATACAATTTTGATAGCGGATAGATCTAATAAATCTCTCAAAAAGCTGAATAAAGATTTCAGTATCACTGGAGAACACTACCTAGATTCTAGTCATAAAACAGGAATACTATAACAATAATAACTATAGCTGAATGTTTGCTACATGGTGGTGACAGGAATGCTGTTTTATTGCTATGCAATGACAGACAAAAAAGATGCGAATAAATATTTTATGATAAACTCTGATAATCAAATATAACTTGGACTACTAAGGTGATGAATAATTTTATAATATTTTAAGTTATGTGAAACGTTAATTTTGATTAAATTTGAAACCATCATTCATTTGAAACTGACATGCATGTATATAATACATGTATATCAAATTCGATTAAATTTGAAACCACTATTTATTTGTAGCAATCATTTGAGAAGCGTGATGACAAAGATTATAAGTTATATGCTCCAATTACTTGTTTGTATATGTAGAGTATTAGATGATTAACTTTGAGACCACCAAACTCCTGACAAATCCCACACGGGACACCCTAGTTTATGTTAAATCATTCTCTAAATCGAAACCACCTCTCAAGGCAGTGCGATAACACCGGAAATGTAATACGCGGGCGGCGGATTCCGACGGGATTAAAAAATGACTGCTGACAAGTTCTGACCACATTTGGATTTGTTTTGTTCTTTCCTGTTACGAAGGACGAGTTTTATTTCAATATCAATCAAACTTTAGAGAGTGCAAGCTCAACGTTGTTAATATTACATTTTTTTTCTACGTTGTAGGTATAAAATACATCTTGACAATTAAAAATCGAGATTTATACAGATACATTTTATATAAGGAAAATATTAAAATAAAAATACCATAACATTGTTAAAATTGATAGTCATATGAATAAAAACGACACTACTTTTTGCATATTAAAAATGCAGACTGGATTATTTTCGGATTTGAGGTCATCCCTGATTATTGAAAAAGAAAAAAGAAAAAAAGATTCCATCCTCTTTTTTTACATCTATTTATAGTTTTAGCAGAACAGAAAATACCTTTTTTGTACAATACTGTAGAAATGAAGGTTATTAAGTATGCATTATTTGCAGTTGCTTTAAATCCTATATACCCAAATACTTGCACCTTGTATTATTAAACTTAAACCTGATATTATTTTGATAATATTTTTTAAAAATCGTCAATTCCGTAACTTTTTAATACTTCTATGAATCAGCTTCATCAGTCTTAACCTATTCATTGACGAATTGAAGACATCTGGAATTTAGTAATTGTGTTGTTATAAGAATAATTTGAGAGAGAACGACCGTGATGTATACTTTAGTATTGAATTATTTTATTTGCATTTTTGTTTGTTAATTATTTAGTTTTCAATTAGCTTTATTCCGGTCTCGGTAGAAATTCCTGCACAAAAATGCAGCTTCAAGTTCGTTTTTTTTCTTACAAAAACTGTTGAGGCCATACTGAGTGAAATTCGTTACTACACGGTCTTATGTTACCCGAAATTTAATAATGACTTTCTTACTTTACCATAAGCAAAATTTATTTCAGTAAATAGATTGTAAGAAATGGAGAAAATAAGCATATAACGTTTTGTATTCATTTTCCATATTGGTTGATCATATTTTGTAAATATTGCCGTCTTTCGAAATGTGAAAAAATTATTTGTAAGATGTTGTAAGAAATAAAATAGGAAAAGATGAAGTCGAATATATTTTATGTTTAAATGACATATGAAACAGTTTTTGAATCATTTTGGCATTTTGTGTACCATATGTACTGTCAGAGATTAGAATAATCTATCTATATCTCCCTGACACCACCCGTACTTTAAAACAATTTTCAGTGATATTAATTTAGTTATTTTGTTATGATAATAAAACTTCATTAGTTTGAAAACATATTTTTGATCATGAGACGTGCATGAACTTTTCTCTTTTTTCTCAACATTTATAGAAGTTATAGCATAGTATTGATAATAAAGTGTATTTGAAGTTCGATATATAGAAGTGTCGTTACCTATCATTTTTGTAGAGTATTGCGTTAATGTAAAAAAATGTTTATTGAAACAACTTGATGTTTCCAGATATGCATTATCAGAGGACTGCATGTGATATATTCTTTTCTAGATATAATCACGCCCTAATAAGCAACAACAGTTTTATACTTTAGATTGTGCGTTAGTTTTACAAAGAGTAAAGGATTACATTGGCTATATTATTAGAAGAAACGATATCAAGGATCTAAATGAGGACTCACATCTAGGTTAATCAAAAACTGAAGAAAAAATGTAAAGATATACCTGAATGAACTAACCAGTGCCTAGCGGAAATAATTATACGATTATGTCCCCTACAGAGTTATTCAAAAAGTGTCTTCTTACGTCTGTAAGAAGACACGTTTAAATAACCGTTACTTTCACTTTCCTAGTGGGTTTAATACAGTTGAAATGTATGGTGTCCTGCGTGGGCCAGTTAAAGGACTTAAAGTTTTTGACAGAAGCCTAACCGTCATAAATGTGAATGATAACAAAATTTATGAACTCAGACAGTAAACAAATTATGAAGACCGACAGTTCATACAGCCTCTATTAAAGAATTTGTCTTTTGTATATTTCTGAAAACAATCAAACTATGCTTAAGCTAATACCTAAAACACCAATCGCAAAGAATACAAAATGTAATAATGAAAGAAATATAGGACATCGATGAATGCATGCGCAATATTGAATGTATCAAATGAATTGATACAATACTCTATAAACCATATGAATACAGATCTAGCATTATATTTTTCACATGCCAATAATAAGAGTCGTGTTCAGTAAAATAATTAATTTTTTCTCTGACGCCTTTATACTATATTATATACGCTTTGTTTGTATTATGCATGTATATGACGTCATGTCTAACATACAAAATCGACTTTTCAGAGCTGCATTAAATACATTGGTATTTGATAAAACGTTCTTGTTTTTTTACTAATATTTTCTTATTTTCTTTACATGTTCACATATATAATAAATTATTGTTCTCATTTTTTTTAATCTAGGAAAGTGTTTGTAAATTTTATCTGTTGACTTGTAGATCTCGTAGATTTGAATGTTTTTGTCCTCGGATGTTAATTTGATTGGAAGTCGTTTGTCAACATTGTGGTATCGTTAGAAATACTTTTTACTATTCCAAATCTGTAATGGTTACATTATGCCAATCCTTGATACAGCGGTTGCTACCCCTTTGCATGTCCATTTAAAATTGAGGTTAAAATGGCAAAAGATTATTATGGAGCATGTATCGACCTAACCTGTGCCGACAGTTACACGCAGTTGTATTGGTTTATGTTACCAAACTGATACCAAAAATGCCACTCCTGAACATATCCGAGGCATTAAGTGATAAAATAAATGTTTATAATCAACATAACTATATATGCCAGTGACAAAATGTGAAGGTCAATCATCGAATATTACAATAATTGGTATAAAACATAATTATGTTTATATCAACATGTTATATAACACATTTTATGTCAAACATTATAAAATATAACCAATCCACTTTCAGTATATGCACCACGTGATGTTCAAAAAGAAATCATTATTGGATCCAATCTTATCAATTAAGCCTCGGTTTTGTTTCCAAAGTCCAAAACGTCCATATCAAATTCATATCACACCCCATATAGCATCGTTTTCATTTCCAGAGTCCTAAAGGCTAATATTAAATCCATGTCTCACTATTTATAGCCTCGTTTTTATTTTAAAAGTCTAAAATATCTTTATCAAATCCATATCACATTTCATCTAGCCTCGTTGTCATTTTGATACTAAATTCTTATAGTAATTGAAGTTATAAAGTTCTGTCAAAATGTCAAATAATGCTGGTATGAAATAATGAGATCATTAAACATGGTTGAGAACAATACGAATTCTATTTGACTCGTACACAGCTGCAAAATCTATACCAGACTCGGCTTGCGCCTCCCTCAAAATCGTTTTGACAGCTGTGTACTTCGGTATTGTGCTCAACTACGGTGTCCTTATCGTGCCATTTAGAATGTCGTCCGTCGCGTCTAAGGGTAGACACACGACAATGCGAAGTGACATCGCGACAATGCGAAGCGACGCTCGACAACGCGAAGCGATATGCGACAATGCGAAGCGACGCTCGACAGTGTCAAACGATATGTCGCACTGTCGCCTAGAAATGTCGCGGTAAAAAAGGGCGACATTTAAGAAATGTCGCTTCGCGTTGTCGAGTGTCGCTTCGCATTGTCGAGCGTCGCTTCGCGTTGTCGCGATGTCACTTCGCGTTGTCGCGATGTCACTTCGCGTTGTCGCATTGTCACTTCGCATTGTCGAGTGTCGAGGTTGGTAGAAGTGCATACCACGACACTCGACAATGCGAAACGACAACGCGACAATGCGATACGACGCTCGACAATGCGAAATGACACTCGACATCGCGAAGCGACATTTTTAAAATGTCGAGTAAATGTCGCGTTATTTTTATGATTTTTACACCGCGACGCTCAACATTGCGAAGCGACACTCGACAATGCGAAGCGACACTCGACAACGCGAAGCGATACTCGACAACGCGAAGCGACACTCGACAATGCGAAGCGACATTTGGAATAATATCGTATCGCATTGTCGTGCGTCTACCGGTGCTTGGTCAGAATTTACTAACTCACCGACAAACGGTGCGATCATGGAAGGGGTCGCACTAAACTGCTGACGAATTAGCTGACGATATAGAATATATAGGAAACTGCTGACCAGTTAAACAAAGAAGGATTATCGAAAACTGCTGACCAGTTACACAAAGAAGGGAAACATTGAAGGTGTCAAATTGCCGTTGGTGATATTACAGGCGAGGTCGAGAAATACTTGATAAAATGTTTTTTCAAGATGTCAATATTACAAATGATACATATTAATTATAAAAAATTCAATTGATATATACTGTTTATTCTCAATTTATTTTGATATAATATTTTATTTAAGTACCTTAATGAATTTTCTTCTATGTGTTATATATTGGTTAAAATTTTAAAAATGTAGTCAAAATATGATGTACGAAAAATCATAATTTGTTTCAAGTATGTATAAAACTATGCATCATAGGTTAAAATATATACATGTACATATACGTAATGTATATTTTAACAAAATATAATTATTATGTCGTATTTAGTGCAAATATGAAATAAAGTGATTTCTGTTTCCTTATTTGTTGTTCGTATAATTGTATAAGTAATATTGAACAAAAATTAATAATGTGCTAATTGTTATAGTTAATAAGCTTTTATTACATTATAAACAACATGTTTCCACAGATATCCATTAAACTGATAATTTATCGAGATCGATATGCCCCAAGGTCATGTTAAAGTCGATTTCACACGCGACGTGTCATTCTTGATTTAACTATGACAAAATACAATAAACAGTCAAAAATATGTTATAAAAATGCTGACCATATTGTAGAATCTGCTGAAAAGTTAGATATATAGAGAAAAATATATTTAAATGCTACGAAATTGTTACTCATTATGCAAATTTAATATATTTTATAAAATAATGTCGACATTTAATTAAGTAAAAACACTGCTGACCAATTTAATGTTAATTCAAATTGATTTAAGCCGTAAAACTCTCTTATTCTATATGGTCAGCAAATTTAACGCACTTTACATTCAGGCGAGAAAATGCTGACCAGTTAAACATATAGTAGAATCTGCTGACCAGTTAGATATATAGGAAAACTGCTGACCAGTTAGATATATAGAGAAAAATATATTTTGCCGTGAAATTGTAATTCATTTTATAATGTATGCAAATTCAATATACTTTATAAAATTATGTCGACATTTAATTAAGTAAAAACACTGCTGACCAATTTAATATTATTTCAAATTGATTTAAGCCGTAAAAGTCTTCTTATTCTATATGGTCAGCAAATTTAACGCTCTTTACATTCAGGCGAGAAAATGCTGACCAGTTAAACATATAGTAGAATCTGCTGACCAGTTAGATATATAGGGAAACTGCTGACCAGTTAGAAATATAGAAAAATATATATTTTGCCGTGAAATTGTTACTCATTTTATAATGTATGCAAATTTTATATATTATATAAAATCATGTCGACATTTAATTAAGTAAAAACACTGCTGACCAATTTAATGTTAATTCAAATTGATTTAAGCCGTAAAACTCTTCTTATTCTATATGGTCAGCAAATTTAACGCTCTTTACATTCAGGCGAGAAAATGCTGACCAGTTAAACATACAGTAGAATTTGCTGACCAGTTAGATATATAGGGAAACTGCTGACCAGTTAGATATATAGAGAAAAATATATTTTGCCGTGAAATTGTAATTCATTTTTATTATGTATGCAAATTCAATTTATTTTATAAAATTATGTCGACATTTAATTAAGT
This sequence comes from Ruditapes philippinarum, assembly GCF_026571515.1. NCBI lineage: Eukaryota > Metazoa > Mollusca > Bivalvia > Venerida > Veneridae > Ruditapes > Ruditapes philippinarum. The sequence goes on from NW_026852813.1 coordinate 12,629, forward strand.
AAAAACACTGCTGACCAATTTAATGTTATTTCAAATTGATTTAAGCCGTAAAACTCTTCTTATTCTCACACTGGCAATAGCTTTCGCAGAAGCGGTGGGTCTACCGGTGCGGCGATGGAGAATTCGTCGCAGAAGCGGTGGAAAAACATGGCTGTCGGATAGTTTTTTGCTGGTGTCAGTAAGTTTATGACTTATTTTTACGTAATGTTTTTATGTTTAACTGATAACACCTAGTGAGACTGGAGCCCACATATGTACACTTCCAACTTATTACACGCATGGGGTGCAAATCATGACCAGGTATGCAAACACTTCTGTACAGTTTGACGAGGGGTCGCCACTTTTGCCTAATTTTGTTTATAACACTACAAATGTACTCACACGCCCGTTTAACTCACAACGAGTGAAAAATGTCCATCGGTAAAAATGTTGTGAGCAACTTCCGTTCCTCGTTGTGAGCACCCATCTTTGACGTGTGACACGATAAACAAGGTGAGTTTTTCATAATTTTTGAAGATTACAGACATTTATGTAAAAATATCGAAATGCAGTTAGCTAGCGATGTGTTTTCCGAGTATGCACATGTAAAGATATTGCCTGTTGGTGGACAATTTGATGGAAATACCGTGCGACGCAGTCACTCGGGGTAGCTGGAAAACTGGAGACAACTTCTCTTTGGACCTAATTTAACATTTAAAACGTCGATTCTGGTGACGTTTTGTGCATTCTAACCTAAAACAGATGCCCACAAGTCTTCAGCGTAAATTATTATCTGAAAGTCTTCATAGAAACGAAGATATACCCTTTTTTGCTTTAATCCTCGTTGTGAGCACCATAACCTCGTTGTGAGCAAGACAAGCGCAACTTGCGTGTATGGTTTTAATATGTAATTCAGATGGTGAAAATATTATTTTCAATCTACCACAGCAATTAAAACGTTTTTGCACAGCAGCATTTCTTTGCAAGACGTTTTGCATACCTCAAAGGGAGGCATATTAGTTTTGAACTGTCCGTCTGTCAGTCCGTCAATCTGTCCGAAAACTTTAACATTGGCCATAAATTCCTTATTAGTAAACGGATTTGATTCATATTTGAACACAACATCCCTTAGCACCTTCCTACGGACCTGTATTTTTTTACCTTGACCCCTGAATGGCCTTTACCTTGAAGGTCAAATTGTCCAAAAACATTTAAGATTGGCCATAATGTCCTGGCATAATGTTTAGGCACAACACATCTTTGGACAAGGCCTTTCAACTATCCTATATTCTTTTGACCTTGACCCCTGAATGACCTTCACCTTGAAGGTCAAATTGTCCAAAAACTTAACAATTGGTCATAACTTCCTTATTAGTATACGGATTCTACTCATATTTTGAAACAACACCCCTTTAGGCAAAACCTTCAAACTGATCTGCATTTTTTTTTACCTTGTACCGTGAATGACCTTCTAGAACATCCAAAAACTTTAACAGTGGTCATAACTTCTTTATAAGTAAGTGGAATTAATTCATATTTGGACACAATGCCCCTTTGGACAAGACCTTCCAACTGACCTATATTTATTTCACATTGACCTTGAATTACCTTCACATTGAAGATCTAATTGTCCAAAAACAAATAATCTATCTGGTCCATAAATCAAAGGACAAAGCACCACTTCAGGGGCATTGTCAACTTACCGTGTTAGTTCTTGTTTTACATAACTTGGTCAGTCTTCAGCTCAGGATTAACACATGTATGTGTGTATCACACAGATTGTGAAATTGTTGAAATATTCATAAACACCCCGTGATGTTCACTCGTGCCATACTAGAGTATACGAAATAAAATACCTGATTTACCTCCACTGATTAGTTACTAGTATGACTTGTGAATATGAAGAATACTTTTCAAAAAAAGAAAAAGAAGAACTATTGCAAAGAAAAACTATTGTACAAAAACGTTTTGATTGCTTTTGGTAGATTGAAAATTGTATTCTTGCCATTTGAACCAGACAAGCACTGCGCTTGTCTTGCTCACAACGAGGTTATGGTTCTCACAACGAGGATTAAAACAAAAAAGAGTATATCTTCGTTTCTATGAAGACTTTCAGATAATAATTTACGCTGAAGACTTGTGGGCATCTGTTTTAGGTTAGAATGCACAAAACGTCACCAGAATCGACGTTTTCAATGTTAAATTAGGTCCAAAGAGAAGTTGTCTCCAGTTTTCCAGCTACCCCGAGTGACTGCTTCGCACGGTATTTCCATCAAATTGTCCTCCAACAGGCAATATCTTTACATGTGCATACTCGGAAAACACATCGCTAGCTAACTGCATTCCGATAATTTTACATAAATGTCTGTAATCTTCAAAAAATATGAAAAACTCACCTTGTTTATCGTGTCACTCGTCATAGATGGGTGCTCACAACGAGGAACGGAAGTTGCTCACAACATTTTTACCGATGGACATTTTTCACTCGTTGTGAGTTAAACGGGCGTGACTCAAAACTACCCCTAGATGCACTGGCATCGCATCGTATGTATGATAATTACACAAAACAACCATATTTTGGAACTTTTGGAAATTGATATTACCATTTTAATAAAGAATTGACAACAATTGATTACAACGCAGACGGCGGTGGATTCGATTGCAACGCAGTGCGGTGGGCCCGATATTATTTATGTCTTTTTTTTAACGTTAAAGTCACCGACACTTAGGAGTTGAGCTCCAAACACCTAAAAATACAAATGAAATATATATTTGATAATCCGAACACATATAGTTGTTATATATCAATGAAAGTAAATATACGCTTTTTTTGCATCACGTACCTTATAAATATGTTTTTATAAAACAAGCCCTGTTTTAGATGCTAGTTTAACATATTGGGGTGTATGTTAACTACATTTATCACAAACCCGTGCCGATTTTGCGACTCCGTAAATATGGTATGGCACGGCCGTGCATATATTTTATATATATTTTATGGAACGCCTGGACTGTCTTATGTTAAGAATGAATGATATACATGGTTAAATGTCTTTCTGTTGAGTCCGAGATACAAAATGCTGGGCCAAAATCCTATTGTGTTCAGTTATTGAAGTGCTATGTTGTGTGCTGACTGTATTTTATTCAGTCAAGTCAATGTATTATCGGGTGCATAAGTCAATATGTTCAGTTCTTAAAACAAACAGGCATGTGGTAACACAATAATGTTAAGTTAAACAGATATGTTGTAGGGTGTTACAGTTATTATGTTCGGTTATAATAATATGCTGTTTGGTGCTCTTCTCATCATGCTCAACCATGGAAATAAACAGTTGAGTGGTACTATCATTTTGTTTGGTTGAGGCAGTGTATTATTGGGTGATACTTTTATTATTTTCAGTTGAAATGACATGCTGTTGGGTGCTTTATTCCTTCTGTTCAGTCGTGAAATAGAACTGTTAAATGGTACTATCATTATCTTGTGTGCTGATTATATCTTCTTCAGTCAAGTCATTGTGTTGTTCGGTGCAAAGGTCGTTATGTTCAGTGGTTTTTGGTACTATCATTATGTTCAGTTCAGATGATAAACTGTTCGGTGCTGAGGTCATTATGTTCAATAGTGAACACAAACTGTTGTGTGATACCACAATTATGTTGGGTTCATTCGGATATTTTCGGACAACAAGATGGGAGCGGTCACGTCGAGGCTAATGACCACTAAATTGCCAAAACAATTTTCTTCCCCGTAAATATCATCGGGGGCTTAAGAACGTTATTTTCATAAATTGGACTTTTAAATACCCAATGGGTATTTTATTTAGTTAATTCGTGACTATACTATACTGTTACAGTCATAATGGGTACAGTATATAAAACTTAAAATATGGGTAAGGGTAGCCTGTTAAAGTCACACATGACCACCGTAAATAAAACTTAAAATTGATCTGTTTGGTAACCTATAAGAGTCACAAATGGACACAGCAAACGGAATTTAAAATATAAAACATCATATACAAGTAAGGGAACCCTATTTGAGTCACACATCACACATCATGTCTAAAAAGTTACCAACACATATATTTTTAAGTTTTATTTACGGTGGTCAGGTGTGACTTGAACACGCTACCCTTGCCCATATTTTAAGTTTTATATACTGTGCCCATTATGAATGTAACAGTATAGTATAGTCATAAATTAACTTGATAAAATACCCATTGGGTCTGTTATTGGGTATTAAATATGTCATACGATCTGTCCAATTGATGGAAATAACGTTTTAAGCTGCCGATGGTATTTAAGGGGAAAAAATGTTTTGGCAATTTAGTGGTCATTAGCCTCGACATGACCTATGGAAATTAGTTGCTCCCGCCCGCCATCTTGTTTGACGCGAAGATATCCGAATGAACCCAACATAATTGTATGACCACTCAGCGCATTGTCAAATGACTTGTGCACCGAACAGTATATTATCTGAACTGAACATAATGACGGTATCACACCAAAGTTTGTCTTCACAACTGAACGTAATGACCTTTGCACCAAACAGGATATCATCTAAACTGAACATAATGATAGTATCACACAACAGTTTGTGTTCACTACTGAACATAATGACTTCTGCACCGAACAGTATATCATCTGAACTGAACATATTGACGGTATCACACAACAGTTTGTGTTCACTACTGAATATAATGACATCTGCACCGAACAGTACATCATCTGAACTGAACATAATGACCTCTGCACCGAACAGTATATCATCTAAACTGAACATAATGACGGTATCACACAACAGTTTGTGTTCACTACTGAATATAATGACCTCTGCACCGAACAGTATATCATCTTAACTGAACATTATAACGGTATCACACAACATTTTGTGTTCACTACTGAACATAATGAACTCTTCACCGAATAGTATATCATCTGAACTGAACATAATGACGGTATCATACAACAGTTTGTGTTCACTACTGAACATAATGAACTCTTCACCGAACAGTATATCATCTGAACTGAACATAATGATAGTATCACACAACAGTTTGTGTTCACTACTGAACAGAATGACCTCTGCACCGAACAGTATATCATCTGAACTGAACATAATGATAGTATCACACAACAGTTTGTGTTCACTACTGAACATAATGACCTCTGCACCGAACAGTATATCATCTGAACTGAACATAATGATAGTACTATTCAACAGTTCTATTTCACGACTGAACAGTCTGAATAAAGCACCCAACAGCATGTCATTGCAACTGAAAATAATAAAAGTATCACCCAATAATACACTGCCTCAGCCCAACGAAATGATAGCACCTCTCAACTGTTGATTTTCATGGTTGAACATGATGAGAAGAGCTATTTTAAACGAACATAACAACTGTCACACCCTACAACATATCTTTTTATCTCAACATAATTGTGTTACCACATGCCTGTTTGTTTTAAGAACTGAACAGAACGACTAATACACCCGGCAATACATTGACTTGACTGAATAAAATGTAATCAGCACACAACATTACACTTCAATAACTGAGCGCATTTGGATTTTCACCCAGTATATTGGGATTTTGGCCCAGCATATTGTAACTCGGACTCAACAGAATGACATTTAACCATGTATATCAGTTATTCTACACATAAGACAGTCAAGGCGTTCCATAATATTTAGTTATGCTAACATAGTGTAAAGACGCGCTTAATGTTAGCGTTATACTATAGGCGCGTCAATGAAAAATGACTCTTATTTCACTTTAAACGGTCTCTATTTTGGGTATGTGATAAATAGAATATTAAATTCGTGTAAGTTCATTACTGAATTTATTGCACTCGTTGAATAAATTAATATTATGCTCGCCAGAGGCTCGCATAATATAATTTTATTCAACTCGTGCAATAAATTCAGTAATGAACTTACACTTATTCAATATCCTCTATGTATAGGTTGTTTAAAAAGTAATTATAATGTATACATTAATTATAAAATTATCTTGTATTCTTTTTTCTATTTTCAATCTATGCATCATGTACCTTATCAATATGTTTTTAAAAAGCAATCCCTGTTTTAGATTCTAGTTTAACATATTGGGGTGTATGTTTACTATGTAGTGCTTAAATGGTAATTTTAACTTTTGAATAAAAAAATTCTTAAAGTTTGTAATTTCTTTACAAACTATGCATTCATTTAACTTATAAAATGTCTTGATAAATTAAATCCCAGTTTGGACGCTAGTTCAACATATTGAAGTATATGTTAACTATGTATCGCTGAAATGTTAATAATAGCTTAAACTCGTATATTGAATTTAATTTATCAATTTAACAAATCAAAATATTTTTGTAGTTTAACACACAAGAGTCATCATTAACTATGTATTACTAACACATTGGTCATAAATTTATTTTGAACTTTATTTTTACTTATGAACAGTTTGTGATAAAATTTGAATACATTGATGAGATGAGATGAGATAAGATAAGATCTGTTGATAGTGACACTAATTTTAGCTTTATTGCTTTATCTATTTTTTATTTTATCTTTTTCATTTTTGTGCCCCCACGTTAGTGGCGGGCATTTAGATTTACCCTTGTTCGTCCGTCCGTCTGTCCGTCCGTCCTTCCGTCCGTCCGTCCGTCCGTTCACTTTTGTGTCGCACGTAACTCAAAAAGTATTTGACCTAGAGTCATGAAACTTTACAGGAATGTTGATCAGCATGTGTAGTTGTGCACCTGGGTATTTTTGTCTGGATATTTTTAGTATTTTCAGAGTTATTGCCCTTGACTTAGTAAAATTTTGCAATTTTCAACTTGTGTCGCATGTAACTCAAAAAGTATTTGACCTAGAGTCTTGAAACTTTACAGAAATGTTGATCAGCATGTGTAGTTGTGCACCTGGGTATTTTCGTCTGGATGTTTTTAGTATTTTCAGAGTTATTGCCCTTGACTTAGTAAAATTTTGCAATTTTCAACACGTGTCGCACGTTACTCAAAAAGTATTTGACCTAGAGTCATGTAACTTTACAGGAATATTGATCAGATGTGCAGTTGTGCACCAAACATTTTCGTCTGGATTTATTTAGTATTTTCAGAGTTATTGCCCTTGACTAAGAAATATTTTGCAATTTTCAACTTGTGTCGCATGTACATGTAACTCAAAAAGGATTTGACATAGTCATTAAACCTTATGGGCAGGTTGCTCAGCATATTTAGATTTGCACCTGGGGTTTCGCTTGTGGATTTATCCAGTATTTGTAGAGTTATTTCCCTTGACTTAGGAAAAAGATTGACAGAACAGTGGCGCGGTGGGGGCACCCGTGTCCTATGGACACATTTCTAGTTTTAATATTACTTTACATATTAACATTAAATTATATCAAATTTTTATTTAACGTGTACAAAGCTATAAATAGGCTGCATGTAATATAAAAAATTATAGAATGCATTATGAAATAAAATATTACAAAATACCTGACAAAAAAAGGTAGACGAAAATGTTGTTTATTGGTCTATGAGCGAATTGCGCATGCACGCGTTCAAATTATCGTATATTTTTGTTTGTAAATTGTAATTGTAATCTTTAAGTCACAATTTAAATTGTCGCTCTTTCGTTTTCGTTGCTTTTCACGGTCTGTCGTTCCTCCTTTGGTTGGACAGTTTGGTGGTTTTTGTTGTCCAACTTTGTGTCATCTATTATAACGTTTGCTACAATTGTTTTCTATATGAAAGCGTATTTGAAGTTTCTGGTTAATCTTTTGATTATATCATAATCTCTTCTTAGACAATAAAGACGTCTGCCTCTGCCAGACATTATCAATCAAATTTCTATGTTTGTATTTTAACTCTACTGAGGATGACACAAGTTAACAAGGAGGAACATGTACCGTGGTAAAAGTGAAACATAAATACATTTCCAAACTTTTCATGAAAATAAACATGAATATTGAGGCGTGCTGCTTTAAAATCCTAATAATTGTATATTTATTAATTCCAGCCCATATACTTATCATATCTTTCAATAAAACTTATATATATGCTGTTTTGAAGAAAAAGTAAATATTTATACGTCAAAAATATACACAAGATAAAAAAAATGTGTTAGAAAAAATCGCACATCCTCCAAATCACCTTGCAATTGATTCTATTTCCAATATTTTCACATTATCCTTTTGTCAACAGGCGACACGCGTCATCTATTAGACATATATTACTGGTACTTATTATATATTTTCATCATTTTTTTTCTTTTTCAACAATTTCAAACTTCATCTTCAATATACAAACACACTATGTGAAAAAATTTAAACTATCGCCGTTTTATTTATTTTAAATTATTTACAAAATATTTCAACAAATTCAAGCGTGGCACTCAGCTCTGTCGTATTAAAATGCGAGGCGCTATGAATGTGAGAACCCCCGCATTATCCCGAATGACTCCGATTATAGCAAGGCTGGTTCAAAGCGCATTTATATACAGCATATCTGAGAGTCATTTTGTTTTCAAAAAAACGTATATTTACTTTCATTGATATATATATAACAACTATATATGAATTAGGATTAACAAATATATATTTCATTTGTATTTTTAGGCGTTTGGAGCTCAACTCCTAAGTATCTGTGACTTTAACGTTAAAAAAAGACATAAATGATATCGGGTCCACCGCACTGCGTTGCAATCGAATCCACCGCCGTCTGCGTTGTAATCAATTTTTGTCAATTCTTATATGAAAATGGTAATATCAATTTCCAAAAGTTCCAAAATATGGTTGTTTTATGTAATTATCATACATACGGTGCGATGCCAGTGTATCTAGGGATAGTTTTGAGTACATTTGTAGTGTTATAAACAAAATTAGGCAAAAGTGGCGTCCCCTCGTCAAACTGTACAGAAGTGTTTGCATACCTGGTCATGATTTGCACCCCATGCGTGTAATAAGTTGGAAGAGTACATATGTGGGCTCCAGTCTCACTAGGTGTTATCAGTAAAACATAAAAACATGACGTACAAATAAGTCATAAACTTACCGACACCAGCAAAAAACTATCCGATAGCCATGTTTTTCCACCGCTTCTGCGACGAATTCTCCATCGCCGCACCGGTAGACCCACCGCTTCTGCGAAAGCTATGGCCAGTGTGATTCTATATGGTTAGCAAATTTAACGCTCTTTACATTCAGGCGAGAAAATGCTGACCAGTTAAACATATACACATGTAGTAGAATCTGCTGACCAGTTAGATATATAGGGAAACTGCTGACCAGTTAGAAATATAGAAAAAAATATATTTTGTCGTGAAATTTTAATTCATTTTATAATGTACGAAATTCAATATATTGTATAAAATTTTGTCGACATTTAATTAAGTTAAAACACTGCTGACTTATTTAATATTAATTCAAATTGCAATTATTGCTTTTGAAAATACATTTTTTTTCCGTTACAAGATTTTTCTATTGAAATATCACTAACAAGAGATTTTGATAAAACTCATAACATCATAATTCTTTATAAAACATTAATTCAAATTTTTGCATATCTTTAGAGGTATAAAAGCTGTTTAATATATCCTTTTAAAATCACGGATTTATATTACATGTAGTAATGTAAATCCGTGTTAAAATGTATGATATTATGGTACTTTAAATGTATATATTAATTTAGTTTATAAACATAGTCATATAAATGCAAAAATTAAAAATATAATTAAAAGAATAAAAGTAATTTCCCATCTTTTTATTACCCCCTACGGCGTGTTTATATAACTTCACACCTTCAATGTTTCCCTTCTTTGTGTAACTGGTCAGCATTTTCCGATAATCCTTCTTTATTTAACTGGTCAGCAGTTTCCTATATATCTATATCGTCAGCTAATTCGTCAGCAGTTTAGTGCGACCCCTTCCATGATCGCACCGTTTGTCGGTGAGTTAGTAAATTCTGACCAAGCACCGGTAGACGCACGACAATGCGATACGATATTATTCCAAATGTCGCTTCGCATTGTCGAGTGTCGCTTCGCGTTGTCGAGTATCGCTTCGCGTTGTCGAGTATCGCTTCGCGTTGTCGAGTGTCGCTTCGCATTGTCGAGTGTCGCTTCGCATTGTCGAGTGTCGCGGTGTAAAAATCATAAAAATAACGCGACATTTACTCGACATTTTAAAAATGTCGCTTCGCGATGTCGAGTGTCACTTCGCATTGTCGAGCGTCGTATCGCATTGTCGCGTTGTCGTTTCGCATTGTCGAGTGTCGTGGTATGCACTTCTACCAACCTCGACACTCGACAATGCGAAGTGACAATGCGACAACGCGAAGTGACATCGCGACAACGCGAAGTGACATCGCGACAACGCGAAGCGACGCTCGACAATGCGAAGCGACACTCGACAACGCGAAGCGACATTTCTTAAATGTCGCCCTTTTTTACCGCGACATTTCTAGGCGACAGTGCGACATATCGTTTGACACTGTCGAGCGTCGCTTCGCATTGTCGCATATCGCTTCGCGTTGTCGAGCGTCGCTTCGCATTGTCGCGATGTCACTTCGCATTGTCGTGTGTCTACCCTTAGACGCGACGGACGACATTCTAAATGGCACGATAAGGACACCGTACTCAACAATTTATAATAACCTCATACTTTTATACCTTAATTCAGAATAATATAAAATAACTAGCATAATATATACATACAACATAAAGTATAAACATACAAGATAAACACTTGTACATCTGCCTATGACAAAATGTTAAGTGCAATGAGGCATCAATGCACTCGAATATAATATAAGTTATCTAGTTGAATATTTGGTCTGGATAAGGGACCTGTAATATACAATAAACTTATTTGGATTGTTTCATATTATCATGCGACAATTGAACACAATTAAATACTGCTAGATATTTCTTGTCCTATGGGCACATGCACACATTTTTGTATTTTACGGATGGTTCTACAATACAAGACAAATGAGCTGTTCTGGAATATATACCTATCAACGGAACAATTTTGCAAATGCACAATCTTTGAATGCGAAAACGCAAGGCTTATTTTAATTAAAATATTACGTTTTTGATACATACGAATCTTTATTCGATTTATCTTCAAATAAATATGAAATTAAACACTCGGCCTCCGTTAAAGCGGACACCATACATCATCGATAAGTAGATACCATAATTATAATGTGTTATCTTGAGTACTGATAATATACTATAGTATGTAACATACGGATGGACGTTGGAGTCTTGTCCTCCACAAACAGATTACTGATATATTTGTGAGTGAAATCGAAAGTGGGACAAACGGAAAAAAGTAAGCGTTTTTAAATATACTTAATATGATTGGTTTATTTTGCTGCAAAGTTTGAAAATGATTGAACTCTGCGAAATAATTTGCATTAGCAAATCAGTCATTTACATTTGTTTTATTTTTTTTAAAGACGTGCATGTTTGTGAGTTATTTATCTCGAAATTTCGACCTACGAACCCGTAAACTCGACTTATTAACTCGAAATTTCGACATAGTGACTCGAAATTTCGACTTAATATCTCGAAATTTCGACTTATTAACACGAAGTTTTTACTTACTTACTCGAAATTTCGACATACTAACTCGAAATTTCAACTTATTAACTCAAAATTTCAACTTAATAACTCGAAATTTCGACTTACTAACTCGAAATTTCGATTTACTTACTCGAAATTTTGACTTAGTAACTCGAAATTCTGACTTAGTTACAATATACTAGAATGGCCAAGAAAGTTATGACTTACCAATAGTTTAGATAATATAAGATATAGAAGGGAATGCGATTGTATGATGGAGATGGAGACCCTAGTGCCTGGACAAACTATTGAAGTTAACCTTAACCTTATTAGTGTGGTCAACTTTGACAATCGCATATACACGCTCGACATCAAAAACACAAGGCTTCCTTTAATTTGTACGTTCCGTTGTATTGTAACCCACCTGTTCGAACATATCTTTTCTCTTATTATAATCTTCACATCCCTGTGAATAAAAAGATCCTATACTTCACTTGCCGGACATCTGAGAAAAGTACCGCGGAGTGGCCAAAACAGGGCGTGCTGAGGCCTTTGTCAAATTTGTTAGGCTGACTATACCAGAATTTTTTCCGTTTCTTGTAAAATCGGATATATATTGGGACAACAGGTTCCACTTTTATCATCTTTTATCAACACAATATGAATCAAAGTCTGAGTAAATAAAAGAAAATAGAATATTGACAAACATCTTTTAAAGAATGTTACAAAAAAATATTAGTATAAAGAAACATGACAGACTAATTGCGTATACACACAACTTAAAACTTAGCAAACACATGAATATTGCACAGTTTACAATAGGGTGGGGTTTGGACTGTGGAAAGTATGATTTTAATCCCCCACAAAAAAGGAATTAGACAAAATGTAAAGGATATGTTCGGTCTGTGTGTGTGGACAAGTTATTCCTATTGAATTGTTCTGTAAAATACATAGGTGATCTGTCAATGTGCAACAGCTACACATGAAAGAATGTATCTTGAATTAAATCCTTGCACCGGCAAGCAATGTAAGTCGTGCAATGTTAGTCGATATATCGAGATTATAAGTCGAATTTTGAAATAGTAAGTCAAAATTTCGAGTAAGTAAGTCGAAATTTCGAGATAAGTAACTCGATATGTAATTGAAAATTTAGGCTCAGCAGGAATATTGCATATTACATAGCTGCTATACAACAAACAACCCTCTACCAATTAAAGTAAAAAAAAGTAAAGTGCCACGTTTTGCTCAATGTTTGATTCTATAGTTTAATTTCATATTCATTATATCAGATGACAGAAGGAGGTGGATATAACAATTCAGTACAAGGCTCCGATGCAGACTTTGAGTACTCGTGCACACCGTGCGGTGAAGAAGGCAACGATGAAAAAGCGTTGAAGTACTGTCCGGAGTGTAAAGAGTATCTCTGTGCAGCGTGTATAAAATGTCATCTTAAATTTTCTGCAACGAAGAAACACACGCTACATGACAAAGAATACAAACATTGTGAGGGAGATTCAGTTGAGACCATATCGGATAAGGAAAACATGTTGAAATGTCTTTACCATTCAGACAGGGATATCGAAATTTATTGTGGTGATCATGACATGGTGTACTGTGCTCTATGTGTTGCTAAGGATCATAGGTAACCAAATACATTGAGTTATAAAAATAATGCTGTATGAATCTAAACATTTTAATAATACATGTACAACAATGGCGTCAAATATTTTTATGGACAATATATAATTCATCTTTTAAATAATAAATAAATCCCTTTGTTCTATGCTTCTTTGTGTAGATTTGTAAATTGCATTTTGTATTTATTGTTTCTTTAAATTATGCACTTGCTTTTTGTTATTTTTAACTATTGAAGGCAATGCACTGGAATACTGGAACTTAAAGAAGCAGCTAAAAGGGTTTCTATCGAAAACAAAGACATCATATTGAGTAAAGTCGACTCTTTGCAAGCTGAAATACAGGTAACAACAGAGAAGAAAAAAGTAAATCTGAATACACTAGATAAGGAAAAGAATGAAATTTTAAAAACCATTAAAGACACGGAACGTTTGATGATTGACAAAGTCAAAGAACTAGCATTTGATGCACAAGCAAGGGCTTGTATTAAATATAATGGTTTAAAGGAAGAACTGCAAGAAGAATATTCTGTTCTTTTGCAAGCTTTTACTGAAACTACTGAATTAAGAAGTAAAGTTAAAAACAAAGTGGACCTAGATGAAAAACGACAATTTGCAAGACACATTCTGCAAAAACATAGTATGGCTGAACTAGTGAATAAGTACGATAGCGTAGAAAAATATGAAAGGAAAATGAAATGGTTTAAGAATGAAGAATTGATACAATACTTGTCAGCAGCTGATTGCCTTGTTCAGGTTGTTGGAAGTAAAACCAGCTTTAATATCAAAGACAACCCAATTCTCAAAAAATCACAGAAAGATATAACCATAAAAGGAAATGGAGACAAACAGACCGTTAGCATAAATGGAATATGCCAGCTTTTTGATGGTACAATTATACTATGTGATCGCGCAAATAACAAGTTGAAAAAACTGAATGAAAACTATAGCATTACAGAAGAATTCAAATTAGTATCTAGTCCATCAGGTATTTGTTTAACAGGCAAAACTGAGGTAGCAGTTAAACTCAAAGATCACACTTTATTGTTTGTTTCGATTAAGGACAAATTTAATGAAACACATTTCATAAAAATCCAGGGCGGTGACACTGTTGGTATTGCTTCCATTTGCAACGAAATTTGGTGCTTTACTGGAACTGACATTAAGGTCTATAACCGTTGGGGAACGATCATAAAAACCTTCAATAATGAATCATTTGTAGGAACAATATTCAACCCTGTTGGGAAAGAACCCGTACCAGTTGCAACAGACGGTGCGTTTATATATGTATCAGATTTAGGTAACAAAGTTGCATGTCTAGACAGGGAAGGAAACGTATGGTCGGTTATGGAAAGTAAACGGTTGAGGTTAGTAAGAAAAGCTTGTATTGCTTCAAAGGATATTATTTGTATCGCAGGGTACACCTCGGGTAATGTTATGATGTTCGATGGAAAAGGTAAATGCTTAGGAGAATTGGTAGATGGTTTAATGGAACCAGATTCTCTATGCTACGATAACAAGAAACAGCAGCTGCTTATTGGGTACAGAGATTTGAATATATTGACAATTATCAAAATAGATGAATGTTTCTAGGAAAGATATAAAAGTAATTAAAAAAGAAATTAAGAATTGACGTGTTATGACTTATATACAACTTTTGTCAGACGTCATGGAAGTACTGGATAAGATAATCCCAGATATCACCACCAAAAGGAAATACTCTCTAAAACAACCCGATTCAACAATAATAGACGCTCCCGCTTTGTTCCCCTACTGAGCAAAATGGAACGAGGCTGTCAATTATAATCAAAAAGATAAATTTTTGCTTCGTATTACTTTGTAATGTTTTCTATGTATGTGAAGTGAAATAAAAGAAATATAGCAAAATCTATAAATGAAATATACATAAGTAAAAGAAAAACAATGATTATGATTTGTGCAGAAGCTAGATGCCTGTTTTCTGATCAGTATTTGTAAACGTTAAAATCATAATTCGTCCAGAATCATTCTAATTTTTATGATTATAAAATTGTTTTTAAATATATGCACAATAAGTTGTACCAAAAAGTGACTTTTACTAGAGTAAGGCATCGATACTTATTATATATGGTATAGGGGCAAATAAATACTTCTTAAGACATAAGCATAAATACGCAATCACTAAGACAGAATGTAATTATTATTACATACTTTAAATTCTAGAATAAACAAATTGAGTTATCATAAAGTTTTCATTATTTTTCTTTTTTCCAATTGTAAATTTAAAGATTTCATAATGCATAATTAATAACCTTCATTTCTACAGTATTGTACAAAAAAGTCTGTTCTGCTAAAACTATAAATAGATGTTAAAAAGGGGATGGAATTTTTTCTTTTTTTTTCAATAATCAGGGATGACCTCAAATCCGAAAATAATCCAGTCTGCATTTTAATATGCAAAAAGTAGTGTCGTTTTTATTCATATGACTATCAATTCTAACAATGTTATGGTATTTTTATTATAATATTTTCCTTATATAAAATGTATCTGTATATATCTCAATTCTTAATTGTCAAGATGTATTTTATACCTACAACGTAGAAAAAAATGTAATATTAACAACATTGAGCTTACACTCTCTAAAGTTTGATTGATATTGAAAAAAAAACTCGTCTTTTGTAACAGGAAAGAACAAAACATATCCAAATGTGGTCAGAACTTGTCAGCAGTCATTTGTAATCCCGTCGGAATCCGCCGCCCGCGTATTATATTTCCGGTGTTATTGCACTGCCTGGGGAGGTTGTTTCGATTTAGAGAATGATTTAACATAAACTATGGTGTCCCGTGTGGGATTTGTCAGTGTTTGGTGGTCTCAAAGTTAATCATCTAATACTCTACATATAAAAACAAGTAATTGGAGCGTATAACTTATAATCTTTGTCATCACGCTTCTCAAATAGTGGTTTCAAATTTAATCGAATTTGATATACATGTATTATATACATGCATGTCAGGTTCAAATGAATGATGGTTTCAAATTTAATCAAAATTAATGTTTCACATAACTTAAAATATTATAAAATTATTCATCACCTTAGTAGTCCAAGTTATATTTGATTATCAGAGTTTATCATAAAATAATTATGCGCATCTTTTTTGTCTGTCATTGCATAGCAATAAAACAGCATTCCTGTCACCACCATGTAGTTTACAAACATTCAACTATAGTTCTTTATTATTGTTATAGTTTTCCTGTTTTATGATCAACAATCAGTTGGTGGTTCTTGTTGTCATAACACAGAGAGTCTTGACTGTCTAATCCGTCTAACAATTCTCCTAAACATTTACCTTTCTTATTGACCATCATTATATTGCCCGAGATGAATCCTGCAAGAATAATGATATCATTTTTACCAATACAAGCCCTACTTGCTCTTTTTAGTCTTTCCAAACCCATTATTGACCACACATTTCCGTACTCCACACTTAGCTAGTATCTGGCTGAAAAATAATCATTTGCCGAAACTTCTACTTCTCGGGAGCCTAACCGTGAATTATAACAATTTCCCTCCACCGAATTCATGTACAAGTACTAATTCACCAGAATAAACAATAAACAAAATTCATGAAACCTTTATTATACACCCCTTCGAAAAATCCATAAACTTCATAGGTTACTGGCCTTGGTAAGTAGATGGACCTTATTGATTTTTGGGACAAGAGATCAAAGGTCATGGTCACATTGACTTTGTATGCTAACATCGGTTTCTGACCAATGAACCTCAACAATCCATGTTACATTTTCACGTCGATCCTATTTGATAGCACATGATACTGTTTTCATTATGTATGCAAAACATTGCGGTAGAAATGGCAATAAATTACTATACAGCAAGGACAGATTGATGTATTACAGGGGTTCATACCCTATGTCAAGTGAACTGATGTGGAATGTACCAACCTTATATCAAGGGAAGTACAGTTTTGCAAATGCTCAATATAAGATGGCAAAAAAGCAGGGCAGATTTAATACTATATAAAAAACTGTTTTAATACATAAGTTATAACAAAACGAACCCATATTCGATGAATAATCAAAAACAAATAAAATCAAACTTATAAACGGTCTCCTCCGGCCTCCGTTAAAGCGTCGATTAGTAGATCCTATATCTTGGGTTATCTTGACTACCGATAGGCTAGACGTTCACAAACAGAAGCGAAATCGAAAGTGAGGCAATCGGAAAATAGCTTTAGTAAGAATTTTAAATTACTTATTTTCTAGTACATTATGTTATGACACTTCTCTTACATATACAAGTTTAGGTATTGTGTTTACAACCATTTAATAAATCCTGACAATCAGTTTAATTAACGCAGAAGTAAGAACAAACCCAAATGAGGTTGATTCATATGTTTTATTCTTTCACAGATAATAAAATCTTTTTTTTTTAATTGTTACGTTAAAAAAATCTTTTCAAGTTTCTTTAATAGCGGTTTGGTCTGCTTTCTTTGTTTTTTTAATAATAGATATAAAATACATCTGTAATTTCTTTGTTTGACAGTAGTCTAACCTGCATTTTAACGCGCGGGTTTAAATTCAAGTAGGAACAAGAAATACTACCCTTTTCTTTAACATTATGTATGTATCTCTCCTATCATTTTAAGAATAAGAAAGTCTTTAATTTCAATAATATTGTTTGGCTAAGTAATGCTTGATTTAATCACAAATATGTAAATATTAAAGTTCAAAAATGGTTCAATTCTTGGGGTCATTTAGTTTGTATTATTAGTAATAACGATTTTATTTTAAACATATTTTATTCATAATCATACACAGTACATAATATACATTCATTCAATATATACAATGTTGAAATGGATACGATTAAAAGATATGAAATTTTATAAAGTTCTTTTCCGACACTATTTTAAATTTACGAAAAAGTGATTGCATCAATCTACTGAGTCAATGTTTATGAATTCATATTATATGTGATAAAAAACTGAAGGATACATACAAATTCAAACATATATAAATTGGCAATCGTGGTTTTGCTTTTTTGAGGTTACTTTGGTCACTTAATTTTATACAGTGTACATGTTACAAAATAGATATTTAGCATGTAGCATTTTCTAGCTACCTCTGTTACCTGAGTTATGTTGCAAACAATCGTTTATATAGTGTTATATAAACTGTAACAAATCTTAAAAAAGATTATCTTAGATATTTTAATCTGATTGTGAGGGAGAGGGTGGAGGGGGTTCTAAAATACTCATAAACTTTTCCAAATTCTACAATAGAGAAGATTTTCCGCAGACGTTTTTTTTTTGTTAAATGATATGCACTAAATTCAATGTTTTAAACACTATTTTAACAGTAAAAAGCATGGAATTTTGTAAAAATATTCATATATTCTATTTAGGACAACTGTCTTTTTGCCCTTAGCGGACTGCACATGCACGAGAAAATGACGCATGTACGAGGGACGGTCAGAAAATATCCGGACTTTTCATGATCCTCTCTTTCCACGTGCAGCTATATACACACATTATATATTGGTGAAAACTACGTTCATTCGCCAATAACGTGGTCAGTTTATTTTAAATGATAAGTGTGTATACACGGTATTTTGCCCTCTGATATAATTATGATAGGTGTTTTGTCTATCATGGACTCTTTGTTAGAGGAACAACGCTCTGTTATAAAGTTTCTGGTTGCAGAAGATGAAAAGCCCTGCCACATCTTTCAGAGGCTTAAAAAAGATTTTCTGATAAATGTGTATCACGTTCAACCTTCTACAACTGGCTTTATCAGTTTCGTGAAGGCAGAACAAGTGTTTGTGACAGGCCTAGGACTGTTTGTAACCCAAACAATGGTAGCAAATGTTAAAGCTTTTGTCAACAAAAATCGTCGAGTAACTTTGGAGGAGGTAGCTAACAAGTTTAGTATCGGTAAGGCATCGGCACACAAGATTTTACACGAACACCTAGGCATGAGCAAGGTAAGTGCCAGGTGGGTGCCCAGACAGCTGTCGGCAGATCAAAAGGCAACCAGAGTAACCAATGCAAAAGAACATTTAAGTCGTTTTCATCGTGAAGGAGATAAGTTTTTGAACCGCATTATCACTGGAGATGAGATGTGGGTTCATTATTCCGAACCTGAGACAAAAGCTCAGTCAAAGCAGTGGAAACAAGCTGGTTCCACACCTCCTAAAAAGTTTAAGCTGTCTTCTTCGGCTGGCAAAGTCATGCTTGTTGCCTTTTGGAATTCACGAGGAATGATACTTACTCATTTCATGCCAAAAGGTCAAACTGTCACCGCCAAGTACTATTCTGAAGTAAATCTGAAAAATCTCAGAGAAAAACTGAAGCAAATGCGTCACAGGTTAGCACAGAAAAATGTCCTCCTTCTTAACGATAACGCCCCCTCCCATACCGCCGCAGCTACAGTGGAGGTTATCAACTCTTACAAATTGCAACTGTTGTCTCACCCTCCTTATAGCCCAGACCTCGCCCCCTGTGACTTTTATTTGTTTCCAGAACTGAAAAAATTGCTTGCTGGAAAGAAATATAAGACCAGGGCGGCTTTGATATCTGCTGTTACACAGAACCTAAAACATAGGTCTACGTCTTGGTTCACAGCGGGAATACAAAAGCTCCCACGAAGATGGTAAAAGTGCGTAGACGTAGGTGGAGAATATATTGAAAAAGAGTAGAAATATTTTTTTTTTTAAATGTTGAATTGTTTTCGAGAACGAGTCAAAAGTCCGGATATTTTCTGACTTCCCCTCGTACATTAACTAAACACGTTGTTCAAATAGCAATAGGAGGTACAAGTCGTTGACTGTGGATTAGAAAAGGAAAAAATACAGTAATAGTTCAAAATTTGTTTTCGACTGCGTATATAAATATAGGACCGGTAATTAAAAATGCAGCTTAAACATAAATAGTGTATATAACATAAGCGCTATAAGACAAACAACCCTCTACCAATAAAAGTAAAAACAAGAAATGTCGAACGACACATATTCCCCCTTTACAGCCCTAGACTCACGTTATTAGATACTTGCCATAAATGGGTACATGGAAGTGTAGTTATGACCAATTAGTATGTGAAATATGAAGACTTTGTGATAAATAGTTTTCAATATACCCGGTAATCAGCGGAAACCATTCTGACATTTAAGGCCACCGAAACCTTGACCTTTGATCTAGTGACCCCAAAAGCTATACGGATCATCTGTTGGTTATGACCAATCACTATGAATTGTGAAGAATTTGTGATAATTATATTTCAAGATAAATGACCTGAAATCATATTAACATTCAAAGACCCTGTGATTGACCTTTGACCTGGTGACCCAAAAATCAATTGGGGTCATCTACTAGTTATGACCAATCAATATGTGAAATATTAAGACTATCTGATAAATAGTAACCACGATAAAAAACGGAAATCATATTATCATTCAAGGCCACTGTTAACTTGACCTTTGACCTAGTGACCTTGAAATCAATAGGGGTCATCTACTATCTATGACCAAATAAATATGTGAATTATGTATATTTTGAGATGTTTACTTTTCAAGATAATCAGTGGAAACCATTCTGACATTTAAGGCCCTTGTGACCTTGACCTTTGACCTAGTGACCCTCAAATCAATAGGGATCATCTACTAGTTATGACCAATCAATGTGTGAAATATGAAGATTTTGTGATAAATCGTAACCAACATAATAAGTGGAAATCATAGTACCATTCAAGGCCCCTGTGACCTTGACCTTTGGCCTTGTAACTCTAAAATCAATAGGGGTCATCTACTAGTTATAACCAATCAGCATGTGAAATATTTAGACTTTATGTTGAATATTTTTCAAGATAATCAGCGGAAACCATTCTGACATTTAATACCCTTGTGACCTTGACCTTTCACCTAGTGACCCAAAAATCAATAGGGGTCATCAACTACATGTAGTTATGACCAATCAATATGTGAAATATGATGACTTTGTAATAAATAGTAACCAAGATAATAAGCGGAAATCATATTACCATTCAAGGTCCCTGTGACCTTGACCTTTGACCTAGTGACCCCAAAATCAATACGGGTCAGATACTAGTTATACCCAATGAATGTGTGAAATATGAAGACTTTGTTACGAATACTTTTCAAGATAATCAGCGGAAACCATTCTGATATTTAAGGCCCTTATGACCTTGACCTTTGACCTTGTGACCCATAAATTTATAGGGATCATCTACTAGTTATGACCAATGACCATGTGAAATATGACAACTTTGTGATGAACACTTTTCAAGATTATATGCGGAAACGATTCTGACATTTAAGGCCCATGTGACCTTGAGCTTTGAACTTTTGACTTCAAAATCAATAGGGGTCAATCACTAGTTATGACCAATCACTATGTGAAATATGAAGACTTTGTGATAAATACTTTAAAAGATAATCAGCGGAAACCATGTAGTCTACCGACGGACAGACCAACAGACAGACATTATCAAAACAATATGCCTCCTCTTCTTCGAAGGGGACATAATAAATTGTATAATGCCATTTTTTGCTCCTTATTGATTATATAATTTAATTTTATATTTCATTATATCAGATGGCAGAGGGAGGCGAACACAACAATCCAGTACCAAGATCTGATGCAGATTTTGAGTACTCGTGCACACCGTGCGCTGACGAAGGCAATGATGAAACGGCGTTGAAATACTGTAAAGAATGTAAAGAATATCTCTGTGCAGCGTGCATAAAATATCATCTTAAATTTTCTGCAACGAAGAAACACGCGCTACATGACAACGAACACCAACATTGTGAGACAGATTCCATCGACACTACATCAGATGAGGACCAAATGTTCAAATGTCTCTATCATCTTGACAGGGATATCGAGATGTACTGTGGTGATCATGACATGGTGTATTGCTCTCTATGTGTTGCTAAGGATCATAGGTAACCAAATACATTGTGTTATTAAAATGATGCTGTATGTATCTAAACATTTAAATAATACATGCACAACAATGACGTCAAAATTAGCTTTTATGGACAATATTAAATTCATATTTTGAAAAAGAAATAAATCAATTTGTTCTATGCTTCTTCGTGTAAAATTGTAAATTGTAATTTTTGTTTCTTTAAATTATGCACATGTATTCTTTTTAACTATTGAAGGCACTGCACTAGAATACTAGAACTTAAAGAAGCAACTAAAAGGATTTCTATCGAAAACAAAGACATCATACTGAGTAAAGGCGACTCTTTGCAGGGTGAAATACAGGTAACAAGAGAGAAGAAAAAAATAAATCTGATTACACTAGATAAGGAAAAGAATGAAATTGTAAAAACCATTAAAGACACGGAACGTTTGATGATTGACACAATCAAAGAACTAGCGCTTGATGCACAAGCAAAGGCTTGCACTACATATAATGGTTTAAAGGAAGAATTGCAAACAGAATATTCTGTTCTTTTGCAAGCTTTTACTGATACTAATGAGTTAAGAAGTAAAGTTAAAACAAAGGTGGACCTAGATGAAAAACGAAAATTTGCAAGACACATTCTGCACAAACATAGCATGGCCGAATTAGAGAATAAGCACGACAGCGTAGAAAAAGATGAGAGGAAAATGAAATGGTTTAAGAATGAAGAATTGATACAATACTTGTCAACAGCTGATTGTCTTGTTCAGGTTGTTGGAAGTAAAACCAGCTTCAATATCAAAGACAACCCAATTCGCAAACAGTCACAGAACGATATAAACATAAAACGAAATGGTGATAAACAGACCTGTAGCATAACTGGAATTTGCCAGCTTTTTGATGGTACAATTATACTTTGTGATCGCACAAATAAAAAGTTGAAAAAGCTGAATGAAGACTATAGTATCACAGAAGAACTCGAATTAGCATCTAGTCCATCGGGTATTTGTTTAACAGGCAAAAGTGAGGTAGCAGTTAAACTCAAGGATCACACTATATTGTTTGTTTGTTACGATAAGGACACATTGAAGAAAAACTATTTCATAAAAATCGAGGGCGGTGACACTGTTGGTATTGCCTACTTTTGCGACGAAATATGGTGCTACACTGGAAATGACATCAAGGTCTATAATCGTTGGGGAACGGTCATAAAAACCTTCAATTCTGAATCATTTTCAGGAACAATATTCAACCCTGTTGGGAAAGAACTTGTCCCAGTTGCAACAGACGGTGCGTTTATGTATGTATCAGATTTGGGTAACAAAGTTGCATGTCTAGACAGGGAAGGAAACGTATGGTCGGTTATGGAAAGTAAACGGTCGGAGGTAGTGAGAAAAGCTGGTATTGTTTCAAAGGATATCATTTGTATCGCAGGATACACCTCGGGAAATGTTATGATGTTCGATGGAAAAGGTAAATGCTTAGGAGAGTTGGTAGATGGTTTAATGGAACCTGATTCCCTATGCTACGATAACAAGAAACAGCAGCTGCTTATTGGGTACCGAGATTTGGATATATTGACAATTATCAAAATAGATAATGGTTTCTAGGAAAGATATAAAAGTAGTATCCTTTTTAAAAAGAAATTAAGAATTGACGTGTTATGACTTATTTACAACTTTTGTGCAGACGTCACTGGAAATCGAATAAGTAAATCAAAACAAACAAAGTAGATCCCACAAACAAAAAGAAATACACTTTAATGTAACTAAGTTTAACTGGTGGTACTAGCAACTGGTGGCCATGCGTTGAGCAATGTTAGCGTTGATAGAAGACGATCAAGTAAGACGTCCAATAATAGACGCTCCTGCCTTTTCCCCTACTGGACAAAATGGAACGCGACTGTCAATTATAATCAAAAAGATATATTTTTGTTTAGTATTACTTTGTAATGTTTTCTATGTATGTGAAGTGAAATAAAAGAAATATTGCAAAATCTATAAATGAATATAAAGAAGTAAAAGAAAACCAATAATTATGATTTGTGGAAAAGCTAGATGCCTGTTTTCCGATCAGTATTTGTAAACGTTAAAATCATAATTCGTCCACAATCATTCTAATTTTTATGATAATGGTGTTCTAAAATATATGCACAATAAGTTGTACAAAAAAGTGACTTTAACTAGAGTAAGGCATCGATACTTTTTATATATGGTATAGGGGCAAATAAATACTACTTAAGACATAAACATAAATAAGCAATTACTAAGACAGAATGTAATTATTATTACATACTTTAAATTCTAAAATAAACAAATTGAGTTATCTTATTTCAGATATAACACATTTTAGTTAGATTTTATTATATTTTTGTCCCTATATACATGTTCTGTTTCTGTTTTTTTTTTATTTTAGAATGCTTTATTAGATATAAGATACATATGATTGCTGTTGTATATCCTTCATGTATTATTGTCTCAAAATAAAGATATTATTATATAAGTATTTTTATTAAACAATTTACATACAAATCTTAGTTATATTTTTATGAACATATGTGTATGCCGACCTGGAGATGTGCCCCTGTGGGGGCAATTCTTTACATTTTTTTAAAATAACGATATTTCAAATTCATGTACGTGGCTGAGTGAAAAGTTACACCGTATTATCGTTTCTCAGTGAAATATTTACAATTTGAATGATTAATTTTAAAAAGAATCTCATAGAAAGGGCAAAACACTTGATTAGCTTTTTTGACTACTACACATCTGTATAGCGTATAATGAAGCCATAATTGTTGACTCCATTTTTCCACCATGAGTGAACGCTCATGTCACAAAGTTGTGTACCTACGACGTTGTAATCATTTTGAATTATTTCATATTCCATAAGCTACACTTTCCATACATGTATCATATTAAATCAATGAATAATCAATTGTAAGGGAATAAGGAGTTCGCAAAGTAAAAAGTTTTCTAACATGACATTCACGTTTTCACGTTCGGTTAAAGATCCTGTAACACAATTTTTTATGGTTTTATATCATAAATATGATGCTCAAATTAAGAGTTATCAATTTTTTAAGTTCCAAAAAGCATTATTTATAAAGAAATTACCGAATTTAACATTTCATGTAAATTAAGGGAGATTTTTTAAAAAAATTTACAATATGTACATAGTGAAAATCTATGACCCCGGGGAGGGGCCAATTTTGACACCAGGGCTCTAATTTGAACAATCTTGGTAGCGGTTCACTACACAAAGTCTGATGCATGATAGCGTAGAAAAAGATGAACAGAAAATGAAATGTTTTAAGAATGACGACTTTATACAACAGGTATCAACAGTTGACTGGCTTGTTCAAGTTGTTTGAAGTAACAGTAGCGTTCCTACAACTGAGGAGCCATTGTACAAAAAGTCACACAGAGAAGGTATCTGTATAGGAAAACAGAGACGAGAATACATGCTCTATACTCGGAATTTGCCAGCTTTATGATGATACAATTTTAATAGCGGATAGATCTAATTAATCGCTCAAAAAGCTGAATAAAGATTTCAGTATCACTGGAGAACACTACCTAGATTCTAGTCCTATAAGTATGTGTTCGGTTGGTAAAACTGAAGTAGCTGTAAAACTGAAAAATCACATTGTACTGTTTGTTTCCATTGATGACACATTTATTGAAAAAAAACAGTCATTTATTATTATTAGAGGCCTTATTGGTCTTGTATATTACTGCACCGAACTTTGGTCATACACTGGAAATGGCATTACGGACTATAACGGTCATAAAAGCTATCACAAAAAATACATTTGAAGGAACACTTTTCAAGGCGGTTGGTAAACATCTTGTCCCAGTTGCATCTGATAGAGGGTTTATTTGTGTATCTGATTTGGATAATCAGGAAGCATGTATAGATAAGGACGTCAATGTGTGGTCAATAATGGGTTTGGAAAGGCTTAAAAAAGCAAGGAGGGCTTGTATTATAATAAACTCTGATAATCAAATATAACTTGGACTACTTAGATGATGAATAATTTTATAATATTTTAAGTTATGTGAAACATTAATTTTGATCAAATTTGAAACCATCATTCATTTTAAACTGACATGTATATCAAATTTGATTAAATTTGAAACCTCTATTTATTTGTAGCAATCATTTGAGATGTAGGTATAAAATACATCTTGACAATAAAGAATCGAGATTTATACAGATACATTTTATATAAGGAAAATATATATAATACAAATACCATAACATTGTTAAAATGATAGTCACATGAATAAAAAACGGACACTACTTTTTGCATATTAAAAATGCCAGACTGGATTATTTCAGATTTGAGGTCATCCTGATTATTGAAAAAAGAAAAAGAAAAAAGATTCCATCCTCTTTTTACATCTACATTATTTATAGTTTTAGCAGAACAGAATATATCTTTATTGTACAATACTGTAGAAATAAGATTATTAAGTATGCATTATGAAATTTTACATTCGAATTTGTTTTAAATTCTATATACCAAAATACTTGCACCTGGTATTATTTTAATTTGCACCTGATATTATTTTGATAATATTTTTAAAAAATTGTCAATTCCGTAATTTTTTAAAGGGATGCTAAGGCAAATAAATGACAAAAATATTAAAATGATTTAATGTACTCAAATCACGCTAAATGACATTTTTTTTAAAGTCCCATCATGGATTTTGATAAATTATATATATTTTGGGTTTGAAGCGTAAATATATCTTAATATATTGAACGGAATTTAAATGCTGACAAAATCACCGAGTAGTTTTAAAACAAGCCATGTGACTTGAACAAACCCTGGAATTTACAATAACAGATATCGTAAATATTGTATGATTGAAACAAGTCTAAGTCATTCATTTGACGTGCAGAGTTCACTGTGGCAACTATTGTGAAATCTTAACGCTCTAACCTGACCACGTGGGTCAAGTTAGGAAACCACCATATTATTCTTTAAAAGGAGTAAAGATTTGTTCCTATGACTGCATTGTGTATTATTTTTGATGACATTTGGAGAGTAATTAACGGAGAATTGAAAATGTTGCCTGTGTCTCCCTTTAATACTTATATTTATAAGCTTCATCAGTCTTAATATGGAAGTCATCTTGAATTGACTGTAATTGTGTTTTTATAAGTATAATTTGAGAGAGAATGACCGTGATGAATACTTTAGTATTGAATTATTTTATTAGCATTTTCGTTTATTAATTATATAGTTTTCAATTAGCTTTATTCCAGTCTAGGTAGAAATTCCTGCACAAAAATGGAGCTTCAATCTCATTTTTTGTGTCGCCTCTACGGAGTAGTGGCGACATATAGGGATCACTTCTCCGTCGTCTGTCTGTCCGTCTGTCTGTCGGTCTGTCCGTCCGTCACAAAACTTGTCCGGACTACTCCTCATAAACTACTGGTGCAATTTCATCCAAACTTTTCAGGAATGATCAGTGCCAAGTGTTGTTGTGCATATTGTCAGCATTTTCCGGTTCAATGATTTTTGTCAGAGTTATGGCCATTTAATAATTTTTAATTTTAAAGTTTGTCCGGACTACTTCTCTTATACCACTAATGCAATTTCAATGAAACTTTACAGGATTGATCTGTAGCGCTCAAGTCCTTGCGCATATTGCACGGGTTTTCTGGTTGAATGATTTTTGGCCGAGTTATGGCCCTTTGATAAAAAGGTTTCAAAAAGTGTTTTAAAAAATAAACTTTTTCAAACAGTATTCTCACTCGTGGCCACCCCACTCGTGGGAATACTGTTTTTAAAGCCCACTCAATGAAATAAAATTTCATCTTACACACAAACAAACAAATGTCCTCTATATACTCCATATTAATTCTCGTAAACTTTACCAACGAAATCGAAGTGGAATCTTATATTGCAATTAGTGCTGTAATGTATTCATAATTGACAGGCCAATGAAATAAGACTATACAAAATAAGCAATTAGGCTGTGTATACAAACAAATGAACTATTGTTGTTCCAACATGCAAAAGCGGAATTAAGTATGCGCAAAACCATTACAAAATCTTTTTTCAAGGCGACATGTGACACATTATAAAATTTATCTATAAAATAAAAGATACCACCTTTGTTAAGCCTTTTCTCCAGAAACTAACTAAAGACATAATAATTACATAATTGCAAGTACTTAAAAAAATTAAGGCAGTACAAAATTTTAAGAATTTAAGCTTGTAATATGTTTATCCTACTTAAAAACATTATCAGGATCAAAAACTCCTTTTGTAACCCAAATATCTACGACATCTTGGCTCTATCTCAAAATCTATGAAAAAAGTTTTTGTCCAAATTTTCTGTTACCTCAGGTTGTATAATATAAAAACTGTGATAGCAAACTTAGGTGAAAAAAATATCCAACCTAAAACCCATTTTTTAGAATAACATTTTCGGTCTCCATTCTTTATAAAATGTGTCACTTTGCTTGAAAATGTTGAAATTTAATAAAGGAGCCGTTTTTCAGCACATTGTTGAACATATACACATGTATGCTGCATGTAGGTTTTTATTGGTGTTGTTTTGTTTTGTATTTGTTGTTTTCTCGCCAAAAAATAATATTCTGCATAATTTCATTTTTTAGATTCAATTATAAACTCATTCAGGTATACGATAGATTAATCGTTGATTATTAAAAAGTCATTCTTAAAACTTGTAATCACATTCTGTTAACAAAAATACAGAAAACAAACAAATGTTTTACCATTCTTGTTTACAAATAAATGACTATTTAATTTGAAAGTTTTTAAAGTTAAAGTTAGAAACAACAACAAACCAAAGACAACACCGATATTTTCATCGAGTCATAAAATGTTCGGAAACCCGGGATATTGCTGGCCCGTGTGTTGCTTATGCCATGCTCAGCTCTCGAAAATTTTTTGCGAATTCAGTCACGGGTTTGAGAATAATTCTACAAGAACGATTATTACATTAGAATTTCCGGGTACCCTATCAAATAAATTCCAGGGATATCTTAAAGTAAACAGCAAAAAATTATCTATAAAAATACTACGTGTTAAAAATGAGTAATATTTTTCTTTGACCATTATATTAAAGTCACGTGGGGTTGGCTACATAATAGAGGCTGTTAAAATCATACATTTTTGTAATTGTTAATACACCCCCTTTGTTAGCCATGAAATAGTATTTAATGTATTAAAAGGATTTTCAAAAAATGGTTATTATTCAGACGGCGCTATCGGTGCAGTGGTAAAACACTGTCTTTGCCTACAAATCAAGGGCTCGTGAGTTCGATCCCCCGCTACTCCACTGAACGAATAATGCTCAAGACTGACAGAAACCAGGACATAGACACAGGTATGACGGCAACGATGAAACAAGAGAGACCTTAACGGGAACAGGAAACAAGTACCGAAAGTACAAGACCGAAGACGACGACCGATAACAGAAGAAAGAACGGAGACAAGAATTGACAACAAGCGAACAGAGATGAATACCGCTAACAGAAGAACAGAGACAAGGACCGATAACAGAAGAACTGATAATAAGCGAACAGAGACGTCAACCGACAACAAAAAAAACGGAGACCACGGCTGATTGCAGAAGAAAAGAGACGAGAACCGATGACAGAAGAACGGAGAAAAACGAAGACAAGAACCGATAACAGAACAGGACAGGGACCGATAACAGAATAACTGACAACAAAACAACAACAAAGAGAGAGACGAAGACCGATAACAGAATAACATAGACGATAACAGAGACGGGAACCCATGACACAAGAGTTGACAATAAGACAACGGAGACAAGGACTGATTATAGAAGAGACGAGAACCGAGGAAAACGAAGACAAGAACCAATAACAGGTCAGGGACCGATAACAGAAGAACTGACAACAAGACAACGGAGACGAGGATTGATAACAGAACAACATAGACGAGGACTGATGACAGAAGAATGAAGGCGAGAACCGATAAGAGAACAACTGAGACGAGAACCGATAACAGAACATCTAACAACAAAATAATTGAGACCAGGACCGATTACAGAAGAACTGACAAAAAGAGAACTGCGACGAGGACCAAAAACTGAAAAACAAAAGTCACGACCAATAAAAGAAAAAGACAGCAGAGAAATGCGACGAGAACCGATAACAGAAGAACGAAGACGACGACCGATAACAGAAAAACGACACCAATACCCAAGAGTACGCCTTTAATTAATGTATATTTTTCATGCACACGTTTTAACCTCCTCACACATACGCACGCTGTGCAAATATAAGTAGGCATCTGAGTAGCCACTCTATATGCTTGCATAGAGTGCCAGATTTTAAAATACATGAAAAGCTCTATATCTAGCAGATAGGACAAGGAAAAGAGCCTTGTTGGTGTTCGGCTGCCGTAAAATGCCTTAAAGTTTTCAGTACTATTCTTTAATATTACTTCTATATTACTATTATATCTGGCCTATAGAAAAAATTGTCTGCCCATCTTGGAATTTTCGGCCATATTGGATTGTTTTTGTGTTTTTTTAATTCTGTTTTTTTGGTGTCTAATTTGTTTTTTAGCTAAAACATGCTTTGTGACAATTTCAGGCTTTTCTTTTCCTTTAAAAGTTTTATTTGATAGTATATCTCTCATTTATGTGATAAAGAAATTTGGCGGCCATTTTAAGTGGTCATTTTAAATGGCCATTTCAATGGTCAAGATCAAGTTTTTCAATTTGGTATCCACCTTTATCGTATTCAGCATACCTATAATAGGTAAAATACACCGAGATACCACTTGTACTACAAAATGCCTCTAGCATCTTATAGGGAGCCAAATTCTCAAAATCAGTCCTGTCTAATACTGACATACTAAAGTGCACAGCAACTTGACATTCTATAAATAACTGAAACAATTAAATATCAACGGAAAATATACCCCTCTTTACTATAAATAAACAGTACGTACAGAGGGGTATATTTGCCGTTATTTTTTTTAATTATTTGCTTATATTTTTCAATTAATTTTAGAATGTCAAGCTCCTGCGCTTTATAAATATATGCATGATTTACATCTAATCAATTTGCGCGTGAAGACGCAATGTACCCTTGTGTTTCAGTTGGGAAATATAGAGGACGGCATATGACTGATGAGAGTTTTCATTTGCTCGAAATTGAAACAAACATTTTTGATGAGTTGGACAATTGAAACTCAGTAGCTAATATGTGATATGATTTATACACGTATACACTAAATGTCATGTGTTAACACGAGGTCACGTAATGCTTTTTTTTCTTCAAAAAAACATAATGTCGACTTTCACTTTCTGTTTACCTAATAGACACACGTGACTTTCCTCTTAGTTACAAATTAGTTAAGACCTTTTCCTACATTCGTTATAAAAAATATTAAGTGACATTTTTTATGGGTTTTTTTACACGTGCAGTATCTTTTTCGCCAAGACAAGGATTTAAAACTGAACTGCATGCAAATTCTTTATCAATAAATGCAAAATTAATGTAGGTTGACTTTTTAACGTTTTTTTACTTAATAAATTTTAAAAACGGCCAACGAAAGCCCATGCTCAAATTTATGCAAATGACCATTTTTACAATCGCGGTTCTATGAAACACTATGTAAAATAGAAGGCAACTATGAACGGAAGTTGATGAAGTTACGACTTTTCTTCTTCTATGAAAATAAACGCACACAATTTTGAAGAAAGACAACGTTTCCATTGGATGAAACACTAAAAAACTACGGAAGCACAGAGGGGACATTCCGATTATATTTTATTTTCCTATCTCGTGGACGCGAGATATAACTCAGACCAAAACAAAAATTCCATATCTCGTTCCCACAAGATATAAGTCAGAAAAAAACAAAAAAAAAAAAACAACAAAATTCGCTATCTCGTGGCCACGAGTTAGCCGACCATTCAGATGAACACATCTAAGTCGTGGTAACGAGTTAGCTGACCATTAAAATCGAAGATGCGCTCGTTGATTTAGGCGCGAGTAGACATACTTGCCAAAATGGCGGCCTATAGAATCACCGAGTCCAATCGTTCACTATGTTTCCCAGGCGGAGAACGCATGAAGAGATCAATTTCACAGGTGGAAAACCGATACTGTGGTAAAAAAATTGTCTTCAATTTCTTTGAAAATGCATATTTCACAAAACTTTATAGCCTATTCTGATCTCGTATGACTACTTTATCCGACAGGCATCTCAAACTCGCCAAATCTTTGTTAACTTATTAGATCATTATCGACAGCTGCACAAGAAAAGTCACAAAATAGGTAAAATCGCTTTTTGATTGCCAATTACTTGACATCCAAGCAAACTTCTAAACATTTGTATCGCTCTAAAGGTTCTTTATTAACATATCCTCATCCACCAAAGGCCTGTTCTTTTTCTATTCCGTATTTTTGGAGCACAATATTGTTTAAGGGAATTTTCAAAATGAACGCATGAGCCGAACTTTTCATGTGGTTTCATCAGATTGCAAAATGAACGCATGAGCAGGCGAAATTTTTGGATACTCCAGTTTTCATGGATTTCTCACA
This sequence comes from Ruditapes philippinarum, assembly GCF_026571515.1. Taxonomy (NCBI): domain Eukaryota; kingdom Metazoa; phylum Mollusca; class Bivalvia; order Venerida; family Veneridae; genus Ruditapes; species Ruditapes philippinarum. Next base: position 45,307 of record NW_026852813.1, read on the forward strand.
TGTTATCAATCACAGAACCTTTAAATTCCAAAATTTTCGTTTCAAATGTTTGAGCAAACAGAAGTCCCTATTTTCATACATTATGACGAATTGCTTATAAGCAATTGATGAAGGTCTGTTCGATTCTGTGAAAATATAATAAATCCTGATTGCTAAAACTTTGAGTAAAATATTTGCAAAATACAACATCATCGGTTGATGGGACTTAAATTTCCTGTATGTTATAATTAAAGATGTAACATACACTTAAAGATCCTGTGACTCAAAATTTTATGTTCTTATATGAACAATCTTTGGCTTTAGTAAAGAATTAACAATATTAAAAGTTACAGAAACCCTTTTTGACAAGGATATTGCCAAAATTTAAAATTTTCGATAACAAAAGGAGATAATTAGAAATCTGTTTTCGGTAAAAAAAAATCAGTTTTGCATTCAAATAAAAATTTCACAACCTTTTTTCCTCAAGAAATATCATATAATGTGTTTAATAATGTCAACTTCTTAAGTATATGTTTTTCATAAGAACTGACTTTATATTTCGCAAGGATGTTACATCCTTAATTATAACATACAGGATCTTTAAGCAAGAATATATATATCACCTTCCTTACAACAAAATGAACATACAAGAAAATGTTGAAATAACACATATTTTTTTAGGTTCATTATAAGTTTTTCTTTTAGAAATAATACACTTTTTATTTTAATGAAGAATAGGCAAAGTATTTATCAAAATGTGTTTCTAATTACCTCCCTTTATTTACAGAACTTGTTAAATTCGATAATATCTATGTAAGATTTGTAATATTGGTAATTCTTCATTTGAGTATCAGGTTTATCATATTAAACTTTTAAAGTTTCGAGGTCTAGGGACTTTAAAGGAGTATACATACGCTATTATTTGTCATTTGTCCTTCGTTGTATTTGTTGTTTAATATTATTATTATTGTATACAATTATTCATGATTCATGATTTAGTTATCAAAGTACATAGTTTGTAAAACAATCATTTACAATGCGTGCAAAAATCAAGGACTATTCCAAAGTGTCATGTAAGATTATTATGTAAATCAGCTTAATGTCGTCAGTTGTTGATTTTATTCAAAATGACAAGACTTAGTTATCTCTCCGTTTTATGTATTAAACAAAATTCATTTGTTTAAGTTATTCAATAAGAGGTTGTTCCTCCACGGGTATTATGGCGTCGTATTCTTCCATATTCTGTAATATTGATAAAAATACACTTCATTCTAAGTGATAATTTTTGTGTTCTTAGGTGAAATGGATCAGCTCTCTTCTACGCAAATTTTTTATTTGTTTAACAAGTACAACAGCAATTCCGTATATATTATGTATACAAGACAATTTGCACAGTGCAATTATTATTTTTTACCAAATCATAAGCATGTCGACATGCTACATAAATTTCGCATTAAAATGGCTTTAATTTGGTTATTAATTATTTGTACCTTTACCAATTGCTTTGCATTGGACGGCATATAGCACCATACACTACCAAGATTTACTGGGCTTACATAAACATATTCTATAAACTTGTAATTCGTCGTTTAAAAAGGAAATTTATATCGAATGTTGAATATTTAAACGTGATTCGTGTATAATATATTTTCATATGCTCATACTATAAAAACAGGGAAGAAATAATTGTACAAAATAACATGTATTGGAGAAATTCATGAAATTACATCAATGCTACAATCGTTTACAAGTTTTCGAAGAACTATTATGCTTTTCTTTGTCGTCTTAACCACTGCTTTTGCAAATATTACAAACGAGGAATTACTTCAATTTCACACGATATTTCCCAACAGACCTCGTACTTTTGCTTATTAGCATGTATATATATACAGCGTACAAAGTATATTTTAATTTTTAAAAAGAAGTGTCACTCACTTATTTGGAATAAAATTTGAAATTTTTAAAGTTTGAATATGTTAAATTTGTTAGATAATTAGGAAAAACTCGAGTTTTAAAAATACCACCTGCTCATGCGTTCATTTAGCAAATCTATGAAACCACATGAAAAGTTCGGCTCATGCGTTCATTTTGAAAATTCCCTTAAACGATATTATACTCCAAAAATACGGAATAGAAAAAGAACAGGCTTTTGGTGGATGAGGATATGTTAATAAAGAACCTTTAGAGCGATACAAATGTTTAGAAGTTTGCTTGGATGTCAAGTTATTGGCTATCAAAGAGCGATTTTACCTATTTTGTGACTTTTCTTGTGCAGTTGTCGATAATGATCTAATAAGTTAACAAAGATTTGGCGAGTTTGAGATGCCTGTCAGATAAAGTAATCATACGAGATCAGAATAGGCTATAAAGTTTTGTGAAATATGCATTTTCACATTTTTTTTACCACAGTATCGGTTTTCCACCTGTAAAATTGAACTCTTCATGCGTTCTCCGCCTGGGAAACACAGTGAACGATTGGACTCGGTGAGAATGATGTTATGTCAACGAGATAGAATAAAAAGATGACTGGCCAATTTACTCGTGATAACAAGATAGCGACATTTTTTTTCTGAGTTATAACTCGTGGTCACGAGATAGCAATTTTTTTTCTGAGTTATAACTCGTGGCCACGATATAGAAATTTTTTTTCTGAGTGATAACTCGTGGGAACGAGATAACAAATTGTGTTTTTTGCTTTTTTTCTGAGTTATAACTCGTGGGAACGAGATAGCATTTTTTGTATTTTTTTTTTCTGAGTTATAACTCGTGGCCACGAGAAAAAGATTTTTTTATTTATTTTTTTTTCTTAGTTGTATCACGTGGGAACAATAGGGAATTTTTGTTTTGTTCTGAGTTATAACTCGTGGCCACGAGATAGGAAATAATATAAAATCGGAATGTCCCTTCTGTGCTTCTGTAAAAAACACAACAACGAGTTCAAACTCAAGTAGGGTCAAGATATACTACTTTTTTCTATAAACATTAAGCATGTATCTCTCATATCTTTTTCAAAAGAAGAAAGTATCTATTTTTATTAATATTTGTCATATATATATTACTTTAGTAATGCTTAATTTAATTACAAATATGATGCATGAGTTTTTCAAAAATGGTCTAGGTCTTGGGGTCATTTAGTTTGTAATATTAGTTATAAAGATTTAGATACTTTGAACGTAGCATTGCCTTGGATATCTCTACAAAGTTAAATCAATAATGTGGTAATTGTGGTATTGCTTGTGTGAGGTCACTTAGTTTACTTAAATTTAAATTGTATACATGTTACAAAATAGACGTTAAGCATGTAGCATTTTATAGGTACCTCTGTTATCTGTGCTATATTGCAAACAATCGCTTATACAGAGTCATATAACCTGTCAAAAATCTATAAAAAGATGCTCGTTGTATTGATTCGTTATAAATATTTCTGACAGGATATATGGCCGTATGTAAACGGTTGCTTGCAATATAACCCTCATATTTCCAACAACCGTTTATATAGGGCCATATAACCTGTCAAAAGCTTTAACTAATTATATACGAGGGGCTATTGAAATTTTAATACGGCAGACTAGACATATGATAAAAATGTAGATACACCGGATCTCATGTACATAAACAATAAAATGTTTGGAACGGTTTAACATGATAAAATGTTATCAATTGATTGACTTAACTAATGTTTGTTTGTTCTTTATAAAAAACAACAACATAAACATGACATTTTTTGTCCTACCCCACCCCCTCTCCCGCACACACAAAAAATCAAAGGCCATAAACATGTACAATGCTGAACATTGCGATAAGCTAAGCATGTGGATAAGGGACAGTTACCAGATTTGCGCTCCAAATCATTATCGATTTTAGCAATTATGACTCTCTATTGAAGGCAGCCATTTTGATGTTGTTTATCATGAATGAAAGTGAATTCTGTTCTATTGAAAAAAGTGCACGAAAATTTCGTGCGAATACAAATTGCCTACACCTTTCATTGCCAATAATTTTAAGGACATGCAAATATTTTCTATAGTTTTATATTTTCAACGTGAATATACATTTAATTTCAATTAGATCTATTTATTATTAAATAAGATATCAATTATCTGGTCTTTAAACTTAAACGTCGTATTAGTCAGATGCAGTTTCTCGTATATTCTTCAAAAGTGTCTTCTTACAGACGTTTAGAAGACAGTTTGCTGGGGCAAACAACAATTTATCCCCGGCTTCGCCTCTGACAATTAGTTGTTTATCCCTGCATACTGTCTTTGAAGAAAAACTCGTACTGTATCAATTACATATGCTTTGCTTCATGTTTTATTTTATAGTTTAATTTAATATTTCATTTTATCAGATGGCAGAAGGAGGTGAATACAACAATTCAGTACAAGGATCTGATGCAGACTTTGGGTACTCGTGTACACCGTGCGCTGTAGAAGGCAATGATGAAAAAGCGTTGAAATACTGTCCGGATTGTAAAGAATATCTCTGTGCAGTGTGTACAAGATGTCATCTTAAATTTTCTGCAACAAAGAAACACACGCTGCAAGATAACGAACACCAACGTTCTGAGAGAGATTCCATCGAAACTACATCGAATGAGGACAAACTGTTCAAATGTCTCTATCACCTTGAAAGGGATATCGAAATGTATTGCGGTGATCATGACATGGTGTATTGCTCATTCTGTGTTGCTAAGAACCATAGGTAATCATTTTCATACATTTTCTTTTGTATCCAGACATTTCAATTCAACAATGTCGTCGGAATCTATTTGTACTTTTCTTGACTATGATATTTTAAAATTATTTCGACAATGAAACCCTGTTATTCAACTGTTTGTTCACTGCTGTTCCCCGTGTATTGTTAACTGCTTTTTACCTTACCTGTTACAACGTGACAAGGTGAGCTTTTGTATTCGCAATTCGTCCGGTGTCTTCATCCCTTCGTAAACTTTTTCTTTAAACGACATCTCCTCATAAACCGCTAAGCCATTTTCATCCAAGCTTCACAGGAATTTTCCTTTGGTGGTCACCTTAAAAATGTTCAAAGAAATGTATTCCATGCAGAATTCTGGTTGCCATGGCAACCGAAAGAAAAAACTTAAAAAAACCTTCTTTTAATAAACCTAAAGAGCTAAAATTTAGTAATTTGGCATGAAACATCTAGTAAGTGTCTACCAAGTTTGTTCAAATAAAAGCCCTGGGGTCAAAAGTACCCACCCAAGTTGGCCATTGATTTATTTTTATAATTATGATTTATTTTTATAATTATGTATATAGTAAAAACTTAAAAATCTTCTTTTAAAAATTCCAAAGAGCCAGAGCTTAGACATAAATTATGAGATATCTTCAAGTGAGTGTCTACCGAGTTTAATTTATTCAAATTAAAGTCCCGGAGGACATTGATTTTTATTTTAATATGTATATAGTAAAAACAATTATTAAAAAAAATCAAATATCTAGAGCTTAGATATTTAGTATGAAACATCTTCTCGTAGGTGTCTACCAAGTTTATTAAAATAAAAGCCCTGGGGTCAAAATTGCCCCCGCCCTAGGGAATTCATTTATTTTCCTAAAAGTCGTCTTTTAAAAATTCCAAAGAGCCAGAGCTTAGACATAAATTATGAGATATCTTCAAGTGAGTGTCTACCGAGTTTAATTTACTCAAATAAAAGCCCCGGAGGACATTGATTTTTATTTTAATTATATATAGTAATAGCAATTATTAAAAAAACCCTCAAATATCTGGAGCTTAGATATTAAGTATGAAACATCTACCAAGTTTATTAAAATAAAAGCCCTAGGGTCAAAATTGGCCCCGCCCTAAGGGATTCATTTATTTTCCTAATATGTGTATATAGTAAAAACTTAAAATATATTCTTTTGATAAATTCAAAGAGCTAGAGCTTAGATACTTGGCATGAAACATGTTCTAGTGCGTGTCTACCAACAATTTTGTTCAAATAAAAGCCCTGAGGTCAATATTGACCCCACCCAAAAGGGTAATTGATTTTCCTTATTGCCCCCGCCTTTTCGAAGAAAAAAAGGTGATATAGATAGAGGCTCCGCCCGTCTGTCCGTCCGTCACACTTTCGTGTCCGGCCCATAACTTTGTCATTTATTAAAGGAATCTGAAATAACTTGGCACAAATGTTTGTTATAATAAGACGATGTGTCATAAGCAACAACCAGACCCCTACCTCCAAGGTCAAGGTCGCACTTGCTCATTCAAGGTCGACATTGTCTATTTGAGGGTATATGGCGTGTCCGGTCCATAACTTTTTTTATCTTTGAAGGAATTTGTAAATACTTGCCTCGATTACTCACAATAATGAGACGATGTGTCATGCGCAACAATCGGTCACCTACCTCCAAGGTCAATGTCTCACACTTGGAGGTCAAAGATTAACATAGTCTGTTACAGGGAATATTTCGTGTCCGGTACATAACTTTGTCATTTATCAAAGGAATTTGAAATTACTTTGCACAAATGTTTGTTATAATAAGACGATGTGTCATGCGCAACAACCACCCCCTACCTCCAAAGTAAAGGTCGCACTTGCTCATTCAAGGTCAACATTGTCTATTTAAGGGTATATGTCGTGTTCGGTCTATAACTTTCTTATCTTTGAAGGGATTTTGTAAAAACTTGTCACAATTGTTCATGATAATGAGATGATGTGTCATGCGCAACAACCGGTCACCTACCTCCAAGGTCAAGGTCACAACTAGAGGTCAAAGATTAAGATAGTCTGTTATAGGGTACATGCATATTTTGTGTCCGGCCCATAACTTTTTCATATATCAAAGGATTTTGAAAATACCTGGCACAAATAGTCACTTTAATAAGACGATGTGTCATGCGCAACACCTGCATCCCTACCTCCAAGTCAAAGTCACATTTCGAGGTCAAAAATTAACATAGTCTGTATATATTGTGTCCGATCTAAAACTCCTTCATAGTTCAAGGGATTTTGAAAATACTTGGTACAAATAGTAACAATAAAAAGATGATATGTCAAGTACAACACCTGTTCCACTACCTCAAAGGTCAAGGTCACACTTAGAGGTCAAAAGTTTAGTCTGTTATATGGTATATTTTGTGTCCCGTCCATAACTTCTTCATAGTTCAAGGGAGTTTGAAAATACTTGGCTCAAATAGTCACAATGTGATGATATGTCATATGTAACACCAGTGTCCCTTCCTCTAAGGTCAAGGTCACATGTAGAGGTCAAAGATTTACATAGTCTGTTATAGGGTATATTTTGTGTCCAGTCCATAACTTTTTCATAGATCAAGGGATTTTAAAAATACTTTGCACAAATAATCACAATAATAAGACGATATGTCAGGCCCAAAACATGGGTCCCTACTTCCAAGGTCACACTAAGAGGTCAAAGAGTAACATAGTCTGGTAGAGGGTATATTATGTGTTCTATCTATAAGTTCTTCATAGTTCAAGGGATTTTGAAAATACTTGGTACAAATTGTAACAATAATAAGTCGAAATGTCATGAACAACACCTGGACCCCTATATCCAAGGTCAAGGTCACACTTAGAGGTAAAAGCTTAACATTAATTTTATTTCTTAATAAATTTATCGGTGCATTTCAGATCTAGCATTGATCATAATTTTGAACTGAAAGTCCTTAGATCCATACCTCAATCTTTTGAAATAGCACAATTTTATGCTTCATATAAAACTTCCCCGAGGCGGGGGACGTTGGTAACCCTGTTGCAAATTCTTGTTTGTATATAGTAAAAACCTCTTGTTAAAAACTTAAAGATCTAGAACTTAGATATTTGGCATGAAACATCTTCTAGTATCTACCAAATTTGTTCAAATAAAAGCCCAAGGTAAAAGTTGGCTCCGCCGCGGGGTCATTGATTTTCTTTGTTATGTACACATATTTTGGAACTGTTGTTTTCCCTTAGCAATAGCAACCAGTAATGGTTATACACATGCTATATTTCAGATATAAATATGAACTTTGTGATAACAGTTTAATACTTAGATTTTATACCTGTTGCTCATGTTTAAAATATTACTTGTTCCTTTCCAATGAAAGTTTTAATATTCAATTGAGGGTCATCATGACCCTTTTCTTTTAAAATATTTTTACTGAAGACAAAATGTTTGTTTCTTTACATGTTCAATCAACTATTTTAGACGATGCAGCGGAATTCTTGAGCTTAAAGAAGCAGCTGCTACGATTCCTATAAACAAGCAAGACGACATATTGCGACAGATTGATACTTTGCAAGCTGATATACAAGCAACAAGACAGAAGAAAGAAGTCAATTCGATTGCACTTGATCAAGACAAGAATGATATTCTAAAGAGCATTGAAGACACAGAACTTTTGATCATCGATAAAGTCAAAGCTTTAGCTTCAGATGTGAAAGCTAATACTTGTTCTAGATATGATGGTCTGAAAAACGATATTCAACATGAAGATTCCGTTCTTTTGCGTGCTATAACTGATACTGATGAAGTAAGAAAACAGATTAAAGCCCTAGCTGATTTAGATGCAAAGGGGCAATTCGTAAGGTACATGTTACACAAACATACCCTTTCTAAAACAAAAAATATGCATGATAGCGTAGAAAAAGATGAAAAGAAAATGAAATGTTTTAAGAATAACGAGTTTATACAACATGTATCAAGAGCTGAATGGCTTGTTCAAATTGTTGGAAGTAACAGTAGCGTTCCTACCACTGACCAGCCAGTGTACAAAAAGTCACACAGAGAAGTATCTGTCAAGGGAAATGGAGACATGCATACATGCTCCATACTTGGAATTTGCCAGCTTAATAATGGTACATTTTTAATAGCAGATAGATCTAATAAATCTCTCAAAAGTTTGAATAAAGACTTCAGTATCATTGGAGAACACAATCTTGATTCTAGTCCTATTAGTATTTGTACGGTTGGCAAAACTGAAGTAGCTGTAAAACTGCACAATCATACTGTACTGTTTGTTTCCATTGATGACATATTTATTGAAAAACAGTCATTTATTACAGAAGGCAGTGGCCTAATTGGTCTTGTGTATTATTGCAACGAACTTTGGTCCTACACTGGAAATGGTATCACGGTCTATAACAGAGAAGGAACGGTCATAAAAACTATCACACACAATGCATTTGAAGGAACACTTTTCAAGGCGGTTGGTAAAAATCTTGTCCCAGTTGCATCTGATAGAGAGTTTATATATGTATCAAATTTGGATACTCAGGCAGCATGTATAGATAAGGACGGAAACGTGTGGTCAATAATGGGTTTGGAAAGGCTCAAAAGAGCAAGGAGAGCTTGTATTGCTGAAAATGGTATCATTTTTCTTGCAGGATTCATCTCGGGCAATATTATGATGTTCAATAAAAAAGGTAAATGTTTAGGGGAATTGTTAGACGGATTAGACAGTCCAGACTCTCTGTGTTTTGACAACAAGAACCACCAACTGATTGTTGGACATGAAAACAGGAATACTATTACAGTAATATCTGTAGATATATGTTTGTAAACTAGATGGTAGTGACAGGAACAAATTTAGATGCAGATAAATATTCCATGACTAACTCTGATAAAAATCAAATATAACTTAGACTACTTAGGTAATGAGATATTTTATAATATTTTGGGTTATGTGAAACATTAATTTTGATTAAATTTGAAACCATCGTGCATTTGAATACATGTATATAATACATGCATATTTAATTTGATTAAATTTGAAACCACTATTTATTTGAAACAGTTATTTGAGAAGCATGATGACAAAGGTTATATGCTCTATGCTCCAACTACCTGTTTGTATATGTAGAGTAGTAGATGACCACCAAACTTCCGACTAATCCCAAACTGGTGAGACACCCATTAAATGTTACATCATCCATTAATTTAAGCACGAAATTGAAGGCAGTGCGGGATCATCGGAAATGTAATACACGGAAAATTCCGCGCTTTTCCCCTGCATTTTCATGACAGTGTTGCAAATTACTATTGCTAATTTTGACAACATTTGGGTTATTTGTTCTTTCCTGTTATGAAAGAATGTATGTTTCATTTCAATATATGTAGCAAGTTAAACTCAATGTTGTTTATATTACATTATTTTCCTACGATGTATAATTATGATGTCCGGTATAAATATATATTGACAGATAAGAATCGAGATTTTAACAGACACTTTTATATAAGGAAAATAGTAGAACAAAAATACCATAACATTGTTAATATTGATAATCATATGAATAAAAATGACACTACTTTTTGCATATTTAAAATGCAGACTGGATTATTTTCGGTTATGAGGTGATTGATCCCTGATTAATGAAAAAAAGGATAAGGTTTGGTTTGACTCCGTTTTCCTTTTTCTTTTACAGCTATTTATAGTTTTAGCAGAATTTTTTCATTCAGTAAACAAGTTGTTAAAAAGTTGAGAACTTTCAATTATTCATTACATTTTTGTTGATCATATTTTGTAAATATTGCCATCTTTCGATATGAGAAAAAAATTGTAAGATGTTGTAAGAAATAAAATAGGAAAACATACAGTGAAATTTGTTTTATATTTAAATGTTATATGAAACAGTTTCTGAATCATTTTGGCATTTTATGTTCCACATCTACTGTCAGAGATTTAAATAATCTAACTGCATCTCTCGGACACCACCCTTTCTTTAAAACAATTTTCAGTGATATCAATCTAGTTATTTGTTTAATGATAATAAAACTTCATAAGGTTGCAAACATATTTTTGATCATGGGACGTGCATGAACTTTCCTTTTTTTCTCAACATTATAGAAGTTGTAGCAAAGTATTGATAATAAAATGTATTTGAAGTTCAATATTGAGAAGTTGTTTTATCTATTATTTATATAGTCTTCCGTTAATAATAATTATTGAAACAACTTGATGTTTCCAGATATGCATTATCAGAGGACTGCATGTGATATATTCTTTTCTACATAAATTCACGCCTTAATAAGCAACAACAGTTTTATACTTTAGATTGTATGTTTGTTTTACCAAGAGTAAAGGATTACATTGGCTATATTATTAGAAAAAAACAATATCAACTAAATATATTAGATCTAAATGTGGACTCAGATCAAGGCTAGTCCGCCTCCGTGGTCGAGGGATTAGAGTCGATGACTTCTAATCCAGTTACCTCTCTTGCGCGGGTTCGATCCCCGGGACATGCTTTGGTAGTTTAGCGCGGAGGAAGGTAGTCTAGTACTGGTGGTTAGGAAACTACTATGACTGAAATACTGTTGGAAAAGGCGTAAAATGAAACAAACAAACAAACAAGATCAAGGTTAATCAAAACAATGAAGAATAATAGTAAAGATATACCTGAATGAACTAGCCATTGCCTGGCGGAAATAAATCATTAGCCAAACGTTTTTGACAAAAACCTATCCGTCTTAAATGTGAATGATAACAGCATTTAAGAACTCGCACTAATTCAGCAAGACCGACAGTAAACAAAATTCATATAGCCTCATAAAGAATTCGTCTTTAGTTTTACTTCTGGACACAAAACATCCTTGAGCTAATACTTATGACACCAATCGCAAAGAATACAAAAGGTTACAATGAAAGAAATATAGGACATCGAATGAATGTATGCTCAATACTGAATATATCAAATGAATTGATGCAAGACTCTTTAAACTATACAAATACAGATCTAGTATTCTTCTTGTCACATACCCACAATCAGAGTCGTATTCGGTAAAAGAGAATCGTTTGTTTCATTGATGCATTTATTTATAAAACAATATAACTACATATGCCAGTTACAAAAATGTGAAGCGCAATCATCGAATATTACAGTAATTGCTATAGAAATTAATTATGTTCATATAAACATGTGATATAACACAATTTATTTCAAACCTTATCAAAATATAATCAATGCACTTCCAGTATATACACCACGTGATGTTCAAAAAGAAATCATTATTGGATCCAGTCTTATTAGTTTAACAGGGTTTTCATTTCCAGAGTCCAAAAAGTCAGTATCAAATCCATATCACACCCCATATAGCCTCATTTCTATTTCCAGAGTCCAAAAGGCTAATCAAATCCATATCACACTATTTATTGCCTCGTTTTCATTTTAAAAATCTAAAATATCTTTATCAAATTCATATCACATTTCATCTAGCCTCGTTGTCATTTTGATACTCAATTCTTATAGTAATTTAGTAATAGAAGTTTTAAAGTTCTGTCAAAATGTCAAATAATGCTGGTATGAAATAAAGAGATCATTAAACATAGTTGAGAACAATACGAATTCTATTTGACTCGTACACAGCTGCAAAATCTATACCAGACTCGACTAGCGCCTCCTTCATTATCGTTTTGACTGCTTCGATACTGTACTTCGATATTGTGCTCAACAATGTATAATAACCTCATACTATTACACTTTAACTCAGAATGATATAAAATACTAACCTGTAAATATCCAAGATAATATACATGAATAAACATACAACATAAACTGCCTGTGACACAACGTGAAAGGCAATGAGGCATCAAGGCACTCGAACATAGGCTATCTAGCTGAATATTTGGTCGGGATTAAGAACATGAAATATACAATAAAATTATTAGGATTGTTTCATACAAATGTAGTTTATTATAATACGACAATTGAACACAATTAAATACAACCAAATATATCTTGTCCTAGGGGCACATGCACACATTTTTATATTGCGGATGATTCTACAATACCTTAAGACAAATGTGCCGATCTGGAATATACCTATCAACGGAACAATTTTGCAAATGCACAATCTGTAAATGGGAAAACGCAGATTTTAATTAAAAAGAAATTCATTTGATAAGTTATGCCGAAACGAATCCATATTCGATTTATCATGAAATAGGTATGAAATTAAACTTATAAACGGTCATATTCGGCCTCCGTTAAATCGGACACCGTACACAATCGATTAGTAGATCCCATAAGTTATGCCGAAACGAATCCTTATTCGATTTATCATGAAATAGGTATGAAATTAAACTTATAAACGGTCACACTCGGCCTCCGTTAAATCGGACACCGTACACCATCGATTAGTAGATCCCATAAATTGTGTTATCTTGAGTACTGATAATATACTAGTATGTAACATACGGATGGACGTTGGAGTCTTGTCATCCACAAACAGATTACTGATATAATTGTTAGCGAAATCGAAAGTGTGGGACAAACGGAAAAAAGTAAGCGTTTTTAAATATATTTATTATTGGTTTATTTTGCTGCAGATTTTGAAAATGTTTGAACTCTGATTGGCTATTTACTTATGAAAAAAATCTCATATAAATGAAAAAGTGTTACTTTGCTCGAACTTCAGAGGATTCACTTCTGAAGTGAGTGTAATGAATTTATTAAAAAATACAAGTTTAGGTAATTAAATACTAGTAGTGTTTTTCAACCAGTTAATATTTGTGTTTGATCTGTATACGTTACTCAGAAGTATGAAATGTTGAAATGAAGTTTGAATATCATAATCAGTTAAAGCAGTATACGTCCAGATTCATGCTAATTTTCATTGTGAAGTGAGCAAAGAAGTAGTTTACACATTGAAAACTGTACTTACTCTAACAATCCACACGAATGATCAAAAAGAAAACAGAAAGGTCAAAAAATACAAAAATAGTCCTTACTGTGCGAGTCACGAGCAGAAATATGATGATTTGTACTGCAGAATCAGTCATTAATCGCACAGAACATGCAAATCATTACTTCAATTTTGAATCGTTTTACTTTTTTTCGTAGAATCTTAGCACATTTACATTTTTCTCAAGTTTGATTTTCTTTAAATACTTTGGCACATCTGGAGACGTGAAGCTTTAAACACAAACGAGGTTGATTCGGATGTTTATTCCCTAACAATTAAAAGCATTGTCTTAGAAGAAATACAGAGGTATTGCATGTAACATCACTTTGTGGTTTACTCCAAAAATTATATAAATCATACATTGTCTTGTGGACCTACAGAAATTAACTAATATTAGAAAAATCTAATAACCTAGAGCTTTAATATTTCGAATGTATCATTGCCTTTTGAAAAGTTATATAATTTAATCATATACTTGATGACAAATGTGAAAATACCTAATGACAAATGTGATGATGCCGTTTTAGGATAACCTTAGTTTTCATAGACTAATACAACAAAAGTGTCTAAGAAAATCTCCTCGGAAACTATAATGGCCAGATTATAGGAATCACGTTGTGGTCATCTTCAAAATTCATATATCACATAATTCATGTCCCTTGAGTCATTCTTAACTCCTACCCGGGGATATTGAGTTATTTAAAACACATTTTATTGTGGAAAACAACAATGCCCACAGCTTTGAAACTTAAGATGTGTCCTCTACAAAATTGTTTAAACGTCTGCATATACTTGTATTTCTGTGAAGGACAAATCTCGTTTTTTTCTTAGCAGATGGGCATGCTCGAGAAAATGACGCATGCGTAGCAACGAAACACGTTGTTCAAAGGGCAAAAGTACGGAATGCCGTTAGGGCCATCGCCTATAAATGTGTTGATCTAAAACGCGATAGTCGATAGTACGATGGTGAAAACGCGAAATCACGAAACTACGATGGTGAAAACGCGAAAGCACGATGATGAAAACGCGATAGTACGATGATGAAATCGCGACAGTACGATACTACGATGATGAAAACGCAATAAACTATCGTGTTTTCACCATCGTACTGTCGCGTTTTCACCATCGTAGTTTCGTGATTTCGCGTTTTCATCATCGTACTGTCGAGTATCGCGTTTCAGATCAAACCATTCATAGGCGATAGCCCTAACGGCATTCCGGAATGCCGTAAGGGCCATCGCCTATGAATGTGTTAATCTGAAACGCGATAGTCGATAGTACGATGGTGAAAACACGAAATCACGAAACTACGATGGTGAAAACGCGATAGTACGATGATGAAAACGCGATAGTACGATGATGAAATCACGACAGTACGATGGTGAAAACGCGATAGTACGATGATGAAAACACGACAGTACGATGATGAAAACGCGATAGTACGATGGTGAAAACGCGATAGTACGATGGTGAAAACGCGATAGTACGATGATGAAAACACGACAGTACGATGATAAAAACGCGAAATCACGAAACTACGATGGTGAAAACGCGACAGTACGATGGCGAAAACACGATAGTTTATCGCGCTTTCATCATCTTAGTATCGTACTGTCGCGTTTTCATCATCGTACTTTCGCGTTTTCATCATCGTGCTTTCGCATTTTCACCATCGTAGTTTCGTGATTTCGCGTTTTCATCATCGTACTATCGACTATCGCGTTTCAGATCAACACATTCATAGGCAATGGCCCTAACGGCATTCCGTACAAAAGTAGGTACACGTCGTTGATTTTGGATTAAGAACAAAAAAGACAACATGCAGTATTAGTTAAAAGTTTGTTTTCAAATGTGTATATACATAAATGCATATGTAATTGAAAATTCAGGCTCAACAGAAATATTGCATATTACATAGCTGCTTTACAACAAACAACCCTCTACTAATAAAAGTAATAAAAAAAGTATAGTGCCACGCATTGCTCAGTGTTCGATTTTATAGTTTAATTTCATATTTGATTATATCAGATGACAGAAGGAAGTGGATACAACAAGTCAGTACATGGATCTGATGCAGACTTTGAGTACTCGTGTACACCATGCACTGAAGAAGGCAATGATGCAAAAGCGTTGAAATACTGTCCGGAATGTAAAGAGTATCTCTGTGCAGCATGTATAAAATGTCATCTTAAATTTTCTGCAACGAAGAAACACATGCTGCATGACAAAGAATACAAACATTGTGAGGAAGATTCAGTTGAGACCATATCGGATAAGGAAAATATGTTCAAATGTCTCTACCACCCAGACAGGATTATCGAGATGTATTGTTGTGATCATGACATGGTTTTCTGTGCTCTATGCATTGCTAAAGAACATAGGTAACCAAATGCATTGTTTTATTAAAATAATGCTGTTTGTATCTAAACATTTTAATAATACATGTACAATAATGGCGTCATAAATTGAGCCGCGTCATGACAAAACCAACATAATGGGTTTGCGACCAGCATGGATCCAGACCAGCCTGCGCATCGGCGCAGTCTGATCAGGATCCATGCTGTCCGCTATCAGTTTCTCTATTTGTTATAGGGTTTGTAAGCGAACAGCATGGATCCTGATCAGACTGCGCGTATGCGCAGGCTGGTCTGGATCCATGCTGGTCGCAAAACCATTATGTTGGTTTTGTCGTGACGCGGCTCATTTCTTTTTTATGGACAATATTATATTCATATTTTAAATAATAAATAAATTCCTTTGTCCTATGCTTCTTTGTGTAAATTTGTAAATTGCATTTTGAATTGCTTGTTTCTTTAAATTATGCTGTTGTATTTTGTTCTTTTTAACAATTGAAGGCACTGCACTGGAATACTAGAACTTAATGAAGCAGCTAATAGGATTTCTATAGACAACGAAAACATCATACTGAGTAAAGTCGACTCTTTGCAAGCTGTAATACAGGTAACAAGAGAGAAGAAAAAAGTAAATCTGAATACACTAGATAAGGAAAAGAATGAAATTGTAAAAACCATTAAAGACACGGAACGTTTGATGATTGACAAAGTCAAAGAACTAGCGTTTGATGCACAAACAAAGGCTTGTATTAGATATAATGGTTTAAAGGAAGAATTGCAAGAAGAATATTTTGTTCTGTTGCAAGCTTTAACTGAAACTACTGAATTAAGAAGTAAAGTTAAAAACAAGGTGGACCTAGATGAAAAACGACAATTTGCAAGACACATTCTGCAAAAACATAGTATGGCCAAACTAGAGAATAAGTACAATAGCGTAGAAAAAGATGAAAGGAAAATGAAATGGTTTAAAAATGAAGAATTGATACAATACTTGTCAGCAGCTGATTGTCTTGTTCAGGTTGTTGGAAGTAAAACCAGCTTTAATATCAAAGACAAACCAATTCGCAAAAAGTCACAGAAAGATATAACCATAAAAGGAAATGGAGACAAACAGACCTGTAGCATAAATGGAATCTGCCAGCTTTTTGATGGTACAATTATTCTATGTGATCGCGCAAATAACAAGTTGAAAAAGCTGAATGAAAACTATAGCATTACAGAAGAATTCAAATTAGTATCTAGTCCATCGGGTATTTGTTTAACAGGCAAAACTGAGATAGCAGTTAAACTCAAAGATCACACTATATTGTTTATTTCGGTTGAAGACAAATTTAATGAAACACATTTCATAAAAATCCAGGGCGGTGACACTGTTGGTATTGCTTCCATTTGCAACGAAATTTGGTGCTTTACTGGAACTGACATTAAGGTCTATAACCGTTGGGGAACGGTCATAAAAACCTTCAATAATGAATCATTTGTAGGAACAATATTCAACCCTGTTGGGAAAGAACTCGTCCCAGTTGCAACAGACGGTGCGTTTATGTATGTATCAGATTTGGGTAACAAAGTTGCATGTCTAGACAGGGAACGAAACGTATGGTCGGTTATGGAAAGTAAACGGTTGCGGTTAGTAAGAAAAGCTTGTATTGCTTCAAAGGATATCATTTGTATCGCAGGATACACCTCGGGGAATGTTATGATGTTCGATGGAAAGGGTAAATGCTTAGGAGAATTGGTAGATGGTTTAATGGAACCAGATTCTCTATGCTACGATAACAAGAAACAGCAGCTGCTTATTGGGTACAGAGATTTGAATATATTGACAATTATCAAAATGGATGAATGTTTATAGGAAAGATATAAAAGTAATTAAAAAAAAGAAATTAAGAATTGACGTGTTATGACTTATATACAACTTTTGTCAAACGTCACTGGAAGTACTGGATAAGTTAATCCCAGATATCACCACCAAAAGGAAATACTCTCTAAAACAACCCGATTCAACAATAATAGACGCTCCCGCCTTGTTCCCCTACTGAACAAAATGGAACGAGACTGTCAATTATAATCAAAAAGATATATTTTTGTTAAGTATTACTTTGTAATGTTTTCTATGTATGTGAAGTGAAATAAAAGAAATATTGCAAAATCTAAAAATGAAATATACATAAGTAAAAGAAAAACAATGATTATGATTTGTGCAAAAGCTAGATGTCTGTTTTCCGATCAGTATTTGTAAACGTTAAAATCATAATTCGTCCAGAATCATTCTATTTTTTATGATAATAAAACTGTTCTAAAAGAAATGCACAATTAGTTGTCCAAAAAGTGACTTTAACTAGAGTAAGGCAAACGAAATATAGGGGCGATGAATACTATTTAAGACATAAGCATAAATACGCAAATACTAAGACAGAATGTATTTTTTATGCATGCTTTAAATTTTAGAATGAACAAATTGAGTTCTCTTATTCTAGATATAATACATTTTAGTTAAATTCATTATATTTTTGTCCCTATATGCATGTTCTGTTGTTGTTGGCTTTTCTATTTCAGAATGCTACATTAAAATTTAAGATACATATGATTGCCGTTGTATATCTTTCATGTATTACCTTTTCAAAATAAAGATATTATTATACATGAGGCGCGTCACGACAAAACCAACATAGTGCGTTTGCGACCAGCATGGATGCAGACCTGCCTGCGCATCCGCGTAGTCTGATCAGGATCCATGCTGTTCGCTTACCAACCCTATAACAAGTAGAAAAACTGATAGCGAAAGTGATAGTGTAAGCCGACTTAGAGACGTGCCCCTTTGTGGACAATTCTTTACATTTTTTGAAAAAAAAAACTATATTTCAAATTCATGTACGCCGCTGGGTGAAAAGTTACACCGTATTATCGTTTCTCAGTGGGATATTTACAATTTGAATGATTAATTTTAAGAAGAATTTCATAGAAAGGGCAAAATATTTGATTAGCTTTCTTGACTACAACACATCTGTATACAGTAGCGTATAATGAAGCCATTATTGTTGACTCCTTTTTTTCCACCATGAGTGAACGCTCATGTCATTAAGTTGTGCACCTACGACGTTGTAATCATTTTGAATTATTTCATATTCAATAAGCTACACTTTCCATACATGTATCATATCAAATTAATGAATAATCAATTGTAAGGGAATAAGGAGTTCACAAAGTAAAAAGTATCCTAACATGACATTCACGTTCGGTTAAAGATCCTGTAACACATTTTTTATGGTTTATATCATAAATATGATGCATCAATATTGTAAGTATTCACAAAGATATTACCGAATTAACATTTCATGTAAATCAAGGGAGGTAATTACAAATTTATTTTCTATAAAGTCTAAGTCAAATTTTTCAATAAGAAATGAATGCATATATTTTAATGATTACATATAATGTGCACACATATTTGCAGTATACATTTTACATATTCTTCGATGTTTGAAAATTGTTTTATAAGCATAATTATGAACATATATAGAATTTTACTTTAGTGTGGTAACAACCTTAAGTAAAACATACAGGATCTTTAGGCGATCTTTGGACGCATGCGCCACTCACTTTCAATGATATTTGTAATTTGGTACTTTCAATGATATTTGTAATTTGGTACTTTCAATGATATTTGTAATTTGGTACTTTCAATGATATTTGTAATTTGGTACTTTCAATGATATTTGTAATTTGGTATTAAAACCCCTTCTGTATTGTTCCACTTTATTTTTCCGTTATCCAAATATGAATGTTAAATATCAAAACCATTTCTGATGTTTATATGGCATTATTGGTTTGTGACAAAATCAGTAAAGCTTGTGAAACAAATCACAAATCAAGTATTTCGTAGATAACATTGGTTTGAATTGGGAGGCATTGCCAGTTCTATTATTTTATTACCAGAAAAATGGATATGATGAACATGCTTCTGATAGGAGAAGAAAACGATATTGGAAAGTCCGGATGTTTGTCACAAGTACCAAAAGTTTTGAATATATATGACCATGGCTAACAAGATATTATTGCAACATCAATTAAATATTCAATATTTTTAGGATAAGTGCAATGTCCATCAATCCACCATATAGTCATAGCGTTAATCCGTTTCGATAATTGTTAATATATCCTTGTTTTTATGCCCAACAATCAGCTGTCTAGTCCTGCTGACGTAACACAAAGAGTCTGGATTTACTAAGCCGTCAACCAATTCTCCTAAGCATTTCCCATTTTTATTGAACATCATTATATTGCCTGATGTATATCCTGCGAGGAAAATGATATCACTTTGTGTTATACAACCTCTCCTTACTCGTTCGAGTCTTTCAAAATTTATAATCGACCACACGTTTCCTTCCTTGTCAATGCATGATACTTGACTGTTCACGTCGGTCAAATAAACAAACTCATTATCAGCGTCAACTGGGTAAAGAAATGGCTCGTTTGGTTTAAATTTTGTTCCTTCAAATGATTCACTACAAAAAGATTTCACGACTTTACCAAGTTTATTATAAACTTTAATGACGTTATCAACTGAGCACCACAGTTCATTGTGAAGACAAGCAAGTCCAATACTGCTGTCAATTTCTAAATTTATTGAATGTCCTTTTGTGAATTTATCATTGATGGAAACGAACAATACTGTTTGGTTTTTAAGCTTAACAGCTACTTCAGAATTTCCAGTCAAGCACATTCCTAATGGAGTTGAATTTAAATCAAGTTCCTCTGTGATTATGAAATCCTTACTCAGCCTTTTCAGCTTATCATTAGAGTGATCAGCTACAATGACTGTTCCATCAAGAAGCTCGCAAATTCCATATATGCTGCATGTTTGTTTGTCTCGATTTCCTTTAATAACTACTTCTTTTTGTGACTTCTTGCTCAATATCTTGTCTTTCGTTTTATTTCCGCGTGTATTTGCAACAATTTGAACAAGACAGTCAGCTGACGTAACTTGTTGTATCAACTCGTCGTTCATAAAACATTTCATTTTCCGTTCATCTTCCTCGACGCCTTCAATTATTTTCTCCGTTTGTAAAATAATATCCTTTTGTAAAATATACCCTGCAAATTGTTGCTTTGCATCTAACTCTTTTTCGGCTTTAACCTTACCCTTCAATTCACTGGTATCAGTAATTGCTTGCAAAAGAATGGACTTTTCGTCCTGAATATCCTTTCTCAAATCATCATATCTAATACATGTCTTTGCTTTCGCATCTGCAGCTAGGTCTCTGACTTTGTCAATGATCAAACGTTCCTTGTTGTCAATGGTTTTTAGAATTTCATTCTTTTCCTGATCAAGTGCAATCAAATTGACTTCTTTCTTTTGTTTCTTTGCCTGTAAATCTGTTTGCAGTGAGTCGATTTGTCGCAATGTTTCGTCTTTATTCTTTACAGGATGTTTTTCAGCTGCTTCTTCAAGCTCTAGAATTCCACTACATTGCCTAAAACATTAAAAGCAAATTCAAACTTTAATCGAGCATTTTAAGTTGATAAAAATGGTTCATCATATTTACAGAATGAAAATACAAATGAAAAAGTTACCGAAACAACATTCATTTAAAGAGCTATTTAACTTTCTAATAAATAGTGATGACAAACATTTACATTATTTTGATACAAAGAACAACGCACAATACCTATGATGGTGGGAGAAGTGGATTAAATTACCTGTGGTCCTTAGCTATACATAGAGAGCAAAACACCATTTTATGAGCATCGCAGTACATCTCAATATCCCTGTCTGGATGGTAGAGACATTTAAACAATTTGTCCTCATCTGATGTAGAATCTACGGAATTTCCCTCATATCTCTGGAATCCGTTATCTTGTAGCGTGTGTTTTTTCGTTGCGGACACTTTTTGATGATATTTCACACACGCTGCACATAGATTCTCTTTACATTCAGAGCAATATTTTAACGACTCCACAATGGTACCATCATCAGCGCATGGGGTACACGTGTACTCAAATATTTCATTGGATCCTAGCACTGCACTGCTGTATTCGCCTCCTTCTGCCATCTAATTAAATATAAAAGGTAAATCATATCAAGTGAAAACTACACGAAAGTCTCTGTAAGACAAATGTTCAAATGATAAAAACAAACAAAATTTACTTATTATGGATTTACTCTACATTATTTCACATGTTCCCTTACGCACTTTTTATATCTGTAACAGTTAATGTTTATTTTTGGTAATGTCAGTGTTTGCTGAAGACGTCAACTTTAACATTACTTTAAAGTTCAGTTTTGAAATAAATAAGTAGGCTATTAGGTATCCCAGTATAGAATTAAAAAAACTGCGGTTGAATCCTTAAGACCGTGTACATGTTTCAAGGGTTTAACATAAAACATTATTAAGCATACCGCTCTACAATCATTACGATATTGAGAGTTAGACTATGAGTCTTTAATCGATGTTTGCAAAATATAACACTTTAACAATCTGCCATGTTCTAGTAATTGGTTTAATTTAGTTTCATGAAATAACATTTTGAAAACTGATGACCTACTTATACTTTTAATAACAATGCGCGCGTTCGACTTGCTTAGTCTAATGGGTATCAATTTCATATTGAAACTTTCAAATAAGTTACTAAATAAATTGTTAAATCTATCTGCTTTATACAGTTAGGAATAGTATATCAAAACACTTACTTTAGTCAATAATGTTCTCAAAGGCGGTGCCATTTTCGTTTCCGACTTCGGTCAAGTTTGTAACTCTGTGAATATGCTACTCGGATTAACATTTCAATACGTACACTAAAATGGGTCGCAGATCTGTTTTGTTGAAAAGTTGATAGAGTTACATATAAATGGAAAAATAAATAATATGTTGTAAATGTATCTTAATTTCAATGTTTATTTATAAGAATACTTGTATACATCTTATAAGTAACTTTCTGTTTGAAGTATTTATAGCATATATGTATTAAGAAAAAAATATCTTCGTCATTTTTCGGAGCATGCTGGTAGTATATCTGTATGAACAGAGAGAATTTTACTCTTATTTGATGAAAAAAGTATGTGAGGCGCCTTTCGATGAATACTATACTAATGTCTCGTGGCGAATAGAAAAGGAAAGCACGATAACCTTAATGAGGTCTGGAACATTTTATTTCTTTATCTTTTGTAACTAATTTAGTGACATTTCATGAGGGTCAAACAAAGAATATTGCTGCCTCCTTTGACAAATAAATTAATTAGCATCCTTAACATAAACGGTATGACATCACTCACAAAAGGAAAATATACAATCAAGAAACACTTGATTTGTTAAGAAGATGCCAAAGTTGATTTTATTGGAGCTTTTTCAAAGCCCCCCCCCCTTAAGACATTTCAGATGTTATTTGCAGAAATGCGTTTTATTTTCTTTAACATTATAACTATGATTAAAAAACGCGTTTTTTAAATCATGTTTTATAGTCGAATGGTAGGCCCTACATTTTGTATTTTAATTTGCGTATTTCCCTACTTATTAAGTCCAAGTGTGTAGTATTTAAAAACAAAACAGATAAATAAAAAGTAAAACAAAAACATTGATAATGATTTGTCAGAAAACTATTTGCCTGTTTTCCGGTCAGTTTTTGTAATCGTTAAAATCATCATTCGTCCAGAATTGTTCTATTTTATGATAATACAAAACTGTTCTTAATAGTAAAAACATTATGCTTTATGATCATGTCACGCGGAAAATAAAAACGAGTCACCAACGGAATCAGACGAGTGGTGTTTTAACTGCGGTTACTGAGAATATAAAGTTTCAACAAATAAATACAGAATGAACAAAACGACAATGCCACGCCGAAAACTGCCGGACGATTTGCTTGCGTTACAGGTTTGGGCCTTAAATTGCACAACTAAAACCCTCCAAACTAAAAAAAAACAAATCTGAAACGGAATCACATCAATGGTGTTTTAACGACGGATTCGAAAAAAATGTTTTTTTTTATAAACAAAAATTTAATTAAATTATATACAGAAAAACCCGCAGTATCAAGAAACGAACATTCCACGCGGAAATGCGTCGGACCTATTGCTTGGGTTAGGGCTTTGGGCCTTATATTGCGCAAGAAAGACCCTAAAAAAAAAAAAAAAAAAAAAACTAAATAAAAAAACGAGTCCTCAACGGAATAAGAAGGGTGGTGTTTAACGGTTGGCTGAGGATTATGTTGTTTTAAACAAAATTTTTAGTCTTTGTATACAGGAAGAGCAAATCGTCGGTCTAAACAATGACTAGGACAAGCAGAATCTCCCGGACATTTGACTTGGGTTAGGGCTTCGGGCCTTATATTGCTGTAAAGATAACCCTCAAAATAAATACAAAAACGTATCCGGAACGTCATCAGACGAGTTTTGATTTAACGGTTGGCTCGGGAATATTTAATAAAATTAATAATTCATTTTTATGTACAGACAGAGCAAATAGCCGGTCCAAGATACGACCATACCATGCGGAAACCTCCCGGCCGTTTAATTTGTGTTAGGGTTGGGGTTTAAATTGTGCAAAGAAGACTCCCAAACTAATACGAAATCCGCAACGGAATCAGACAAGTGGTGTTTTAACGGTTGTCTGGAGTTTAGGTGTTTTAAATATAATTTGATACATTTTATATACAGAAAGAACTAATCGCTGGTCTAAGAAACCAACATACCACGCGAAATTCTGCCGGACTTTTTGCATTGATTAGGGTTTTTGGCCTTAAACTGCTTAAAGAAGACCCTTCAAACTACTACAAAAGTGAATCTGAAACGGAATCAGACCAATGTTGTTTGAATGTCTGACCCATAAAAATGTTTTTTTTAACAAAAATTTATACACTTTATAAAAAGAGAGAACAAGAACGACCATGTCACGCAGTAATCGCCGGATGCTTTGCTTATGTAAGAGCTGATCAAACTAATACAAAAACGAATCCGGAACAGAATCAGATTAATGATGTTTTAACGGCAGACTTGAGAAAATGCTGTTTTTAACGAAAATTTACACACTTTATATATAGAAATCTGAGGACGTTAAATTGCGCAAAGGAGATTACTAATCCACTTATACAAAAACGAATCCGAAACGGAATCAGCTGACTCGAAAATATGGTGTTTTTAACGAATTTTTGTAAATATATTATATACAGAAAGAACAAATCGCCGGTCAAAAAAATTTATAAAAGGCTATCACCCTAGGTTGTGTGAGCTTTACTTTTTTCACTGCTGCTATCACTCTGTGTTAATCACTGTGGGTTATGTGAGGTTTACTGTAATCCCACGGTGATAGCCCCCTTATAAGGCTTGTTAATCATCGCATACAAACACATCAATACAGCATGCATCATTTCTTCTATATGAATTTTACAAGAACAAATTAGGTTCGTTGCGATTTGTAATATAATTCAATTCCTTAACAGATTCCAAAATTGTTGTTCTAATTATTCATAACATGTGCCATAATTTACTTTTTTTTAAATGAAATAATATACATGTAGATTCCTTTTTTTCTTATGTTTTTTCTCCTTCAAAAATTCTATAAGGGACTACAATTCACGGAATAATGATCTAAAAAAATCATGACTTAAAAGTAATTTGTATTGATAATATATAAAAGGCTGATAACAATTTAGAAAAATATAAATTAAGAAAATAATAGGTAGAAATAATCACGAGAATACAAGAGTTTTCTTTCAATGAGTATTTTGTATTATTATAAATGTAATGGCATATCACGAAGAAATTGTCATTCTTAAGATTTGATAATTTCGTTCTAAAAATTTCTTGATATTTCACGAAAAAACATTTACGTTTTACTATGGAATGATATTGAGGTAAAAAATACACAATGCCTGCTTACTGTTACAATTTACTTATTGACACTGCTATTGTGCTTATTGGTACAGTCACTATGCATGCTTGTACTTTCATCACGCTTGTTGACAGTTACACACTGCCTGCTTACTGTTACAATTTACTCATTGACACTGCTATTGTGCTTATTAATACAGTCATTATGCATGCTTGCACTTTCATCATGCTTGTTGACAATGATATCATGCTTGATGGAAGTTACAACTTGTTTGGTGTTTTGTCTCTGATGCCTTTTTTCATATTTTCATTTGAGTGAATGACAGTGCAATCTAGCGTGCTGTGCCAATGGTTATCTTGGTTAATTTGTAATGCACCCAAGAACAAAATACACGAAGTGATCAACCAGTATGGAAAATGTTATTAGGCACTAGGCAAAATATAACTAAGCATAATGTCACTTCAAAATTATGAGTCACATTTTGATAACAGGGGGCGCTATGTTCTAGTCGTGTTTTTCCGTAATTTGAATAATTTTTTCCCGGAAAGGTTATCGTGAATCCGAATAATGTATAGAGAGATCTATCAATAGTTACTTCCCCTTCTTTTCAATTTGCCATTTGTCGTAACTTTTATTTAGCAAAAAGATTACAAATAGACTGTCGGTCACTTCTTTTACCCCTAGCATTGACTAAATATTCTGTATGCATGCCATATCGTCCAAATATAGGCCATAACAATTAACATTGACTCATTGTTCAAAATTTTGACTGTAAGTTTTATGCCAACTGGAATTAGTCAGTAATGATGATGGTACATCTAATTTAAGTAATTTGATTTGATTTAGGGGCCAGATTAAATTTTAGCTCGCCTTCTACATCTCATTTGCTTAAATTAAATTGTTTTTCTTAGAAATGGAGGACTTGCGGTTTGAAATTCCACAAATAAGGTGGGGAAAATCCCGGGATCCGGGATCGTATTAGATATAGAGGGAAAACTACTAAAATATGATAAACAAGATCAACAAGGAAAGGCGGCGTTCAATGAACGCAAAAACTACTATACTAAACTATATTTGTAAAATACTATATTTGAGCCGCGTCACGACAAAACCAACGTAATGCCTTTGCGACCAGCATGGATCCAGACCAGCCTGCGCTTCCGCGCAGTCTGATCAGGATCCATGCTGTTGGCTATCAGTTTCTGTACTTGTTATAGGGTTTGTAAGCGAACAGCATGGATCCTGATCAGACTGCGCGGATGCGCAGGCTGGTCTGGATCCATGCTGGTCGCAAACCCACTATGTTGGTTTTGTCGTGACACGGCTCATTTGTGTAATGACTATTGTCGTAATGAAAGGCGATTTTAAAAACGTTAAATTGTTTAATACGATCCCAGCTTTTCTGAAAACTATATTCTTGAACTGGTCAATTTCCGGGATCCCTATATGTTTAAATACGGTCCCGGCTTATCTGAAAAAATATCTTCTTAGACTGGTCAATTTCCGGGATCCCTATATATGTAAAACGATCCCGGCTTTGCCCCTAGTTTTTATTTCTTTGATTACCCCCCCCCCTCCCCCGGTCTGCTGTCCCTTCCCATGTGCCCTTTGACTTTGTGGGCATGTTGTTCTATTATTTATTTGTTTTCTTTGAATTTCTTATCTGTTACAAATTATGTATCATTTTAGTGATTTAACAGTCCGTGCCCTGGACAAATGTTACAAATTATGTATCATTTTAGTGATTTAACTGTCCGTGCCCTGGGCTCCTTGCCACTGGTTCTTGTTGCTAGGTCGTGTGGGGGTTGCGTTCATTGAATGCCGCCTTTCCTTGTTGATCTTTTTTATCATATTTTATCTGAAAAATATCTTCTTAGACTGGTCAATTTCCGGGATCCCTATATTTTTTAATACGATCCCGGCTTTTCTGGCTGAATTGATTCACAACTCTTTTGTCTGTGAAAAAAATACCTTATTTTTAAAGATATTTTATAACTACTACAAATCAAACTTATTTAGAAATCTCTACAAAAACATTCAAATGATAATAATAATAATAATAATAATAATAATAATAATAATAATAATAATAAAAATAATAATAATACACCGAGAGTAGGTGGTCAATTCCCGGGATTAATATAATTATGTTTAATACGATCCCGGATCCCGGCTTTTCTACAGTACGCTCACCGCGGGTTTTGCTTTTTCCGCGATACCACCGCGGACGATTTTCTTTTATCGCGGACAAACGCGGGGGTTCGTCCGCGATGAGAAGCCTAATTTCCCCGCGATCCCCGGTGTTCAGTTGTTTCCACCGCGGACAAAATTCTGACGACCGTTCTTCATTTATCGATAAAATCAGTCACCCGTTTCCCGCGGGGGAACGCCATGGTTAGTTGGTCAGTATAAATTAACCTCCAAAAATAATAGACGTTTTATTATTTTTTAACGTCATCTTTTTTACATTAAATGCGACTCTTGTCGCGTTGACTGTCTTAAGGAAGACATTTTACAGTGTAGAAAGTTATGATTTAGACAATTTATGACTACAGCTATTGCTAGATTTTTTTCTGAGAATGAGATAACTGTCGAATATGTTTATATAAATCTTTAATTTAGATTAACTAGCCAATGAAAAACATTTGCTCCATTAGGTAATTTTGAGAACAACTCGGAACTTCAAAGCATTTTCAATTTATAGTAACAAACAATACATATAATACATTAAAGAAAGCACATGTGATGCGACTTTCACACGTCTAAAATGCATCTTTGTTTGAACAGACAATGAAAAGCTTGTTTATTATTCCAGCGCTCTTCATGTATGATAACTATATATAATAAGCACCAAACGCGTTAAAAACAAATTCCGCACCCATTAAAAAAATAATAATTAGGCTGCCTTTTACAAATTATAAAATTACATTATTATCCTCGGAATTAATTTCAATGAAAACTTAATATAATAAATACAAGAAAGCAAAGACAATTACGTTCAATTGTATGTACTTAAAAACTACATGTTGTCTACAAATACTATTATTCCTATGAACAATAATATCTTAAGATAAAATTAAAATGAAATATTTTTAACTTGAAAATCGGTCGATGGAAGTTCTTAGAAAATAACTGCCATGTGCTTGTTTGCCTTATATACATGTATGTACATGCATACTGTTCATAATAAAATAACAAAAGTATAACGTCAAGTTTAACAAAATTCTGCAAAAAAAATCTATAAAAAAATAAAAAAGAACAAGCAAACAAACTACTAAAACAAAAGTGAAAATAAACTTTAACAGTTGATACAAACTTCAAAACATAAACATTACGCTCACACCTGTAATTAGATAAATCAAAATATCATTTAATGTATATTTTGGTGAAATAAACGCTTTCTTTTAATGTTTCAAATAAAATATAAGACTTTATGATCAACATGCAAATAAACAGAAACAGTAAAACGCATCTGACAATTGAAAAAGAGACGTCCTGGAATATTGCCTGAATAAAATTGTTGAGGGTTACGTTTTCAAAGTTTTTAGATAAGAAACAAAAGCTGGCATATAAATTGTTGTAGTATCTTTTTCATAAATGTCATATGCCGAATTTTTCATTATTTGACTTCAAGTTTCTCACTACCATGAAGTTGTGACGACAATGATTTATCTTGATGTCGAATACATATTATACATTACCCAACACAATAACAAGAAGAAGAACAAGAAAAACACTGCATTTGTACATGTACTTTTATTACAACAAAAAAGAAAGAAAACAAACAAATTTTACATATAGTTACATGTATATGTACAGTACATGTTACAGTACTTATTTTTTTAAAATTTAAGGTTTCCACCGCGTTGACCGGTGTTTGACCGCCGCGTTCCTCCGCAATTTACCACTGCGTTCCGCGGGGGAAACTGTTTCAGCCGCCGATTTATGTCCGCGGTGGTGAAAATTTTCTGTCCGCAGGGTCACGCGGACAATATCTGAGCAAATTTTCGTCCGTGGTAAACCTCATCCGCGGGGTCACGCGGGTTTTGAAAAAGTCGCGCTGAGCGTACTGTATAGGCGATCCTACCTAATTAATGGTGTAATTGAAACAAAGGGACACAACTGATGGCAACAGCTAATTAAAACTACGAACGCGCGCCCCCTGGTATCAAAATGTGATGTGCAAATTTGCAGTTCACATTATGCTTACTTTCAACTTGCTTAGTGGCTGATTGCATCTTTCATTATATGTGGTCACATCGTTTGTTTTGTTCTAGGAGCATTATAACTGTGCAATGATGAAATATCAAAGCTTATATACAGTCCCGGCATGTTGAAATATTTCATTACGCTACATTGCACTGTCAGACATCAGGGACTAAACACCAAACAAGTTGTAACTTCCAGCAAGCATGGTATCATTGTCAACAAGCGTGATAAAAGTGCAAACATGCATAATGACTGTACCAATAAGCACAATAGCAGTGTCAATGAGTAAATTGTAACAGTAAGCAGGCAGTGTATAATTGTCAACAAGCGTGATGAAAGTGCAAGCAGGCATTGTGTAATTTTTACCTCAATATCATTCCATAATTTTCCTGGACACAGAGCTTAATTAGTTATGTAACACCTGTACAGATATGAAACGTTTATTTTGTTACAAAATTATGTATAGAAATATCTCACGCACTCTGAACTACATTTCTTCTTGGAACTCTATTTAAACGAATGTATGAAATAATAACGAATATCAGTTTCTTTTCATCTTTTGGCAATGAAAATAATATTTTGAAATTTAATGATAATTTTTTATAATTAATACAAAAAAAGAACAGTTAGCACTACACTCACTTTTGTACTAATTGACTTATATTGACAAGAATTCTTTGTTCAATACTATGTGTTGGCAAATGAGGATTTATAATAATTGTTTATGTTATTTGACTGTTTTGTTGTTATACATGTATATTGCAAAAACATAAATAGTTAGTGTTGTATTATAAGAAGGCATGTGATATAAGCTATCATTTCACAAAACATTTATTTTAACAAAATATGGAACTTAAGTAATGAATCAACTTGCATTAACAAATTTTCAACAACATTCTTTATAGTCCTATTGATCAATCAAAGTTAACCTTCAACAGTTTCATTATTTTCCGTTTTTGGGCGTTTTTTTTATGGACTCCGCTTGCTCTCTATTCAAAAACCCTGAAACACAATTTCCTTAGAATTTTGACTATAAGTTTCTAATTGTGCCCCCAAATAAGTGGCGGGCATTTATATTTACCCTAGTCCGTCCGTCCGTCCTTCCGTCCGTCCGTTCCCTTTTGTGTCGCACGTAACTCAAGAAGTATTTGACCTAGAGGCATGCAACTTTCAGGAATGTTGATCAGCATGTGTAGGTGTGCACCTGGGTATTTTCATGTGGATTTATTTAGTATTTTTAGTGTTATTGCCCTTGACTTAGTAAAAATTTGCAATTTTCAACTTGTGTCGCATGTATCTAAAAAAGGATTTGAGCTAGAGTCATGAAACTTTACAGGAATGTTGAACAGCATATGTAGTTGTGCACCTGGTTATTTTCTTGTGAATTTTTTAAGTATTTTTAGTGTTATTGCCCTTGACTTAGTAAAATTTTGCAATTTTCAACTTGTGTCGTATGTAACTCAAAAAAGATTTGACATAGAGTCATGAAACTTCTCAGGAATGTTGATCAGCATGTGTAGTTGTGCACCTGGGTATTTTCGTGTGGATTTATTTAGTATTGTTAGAGTTATTGCCCTTGACTTAGTAAATTTTGCAATTTTCAACTTGTGTCGCATGTAACTCAAAAAAGATTTGACATAGAGTCATTAAACCTTACGGGAAGGTTTCTCAGCATATGTAGTTGTGCTACTAGGGTTTCGCTTGTGGATTTATCCAGTATTTGAAGAGTTATTTCCCTTGACTAAGTAAAAACCTTTGCATTATGTTGTTATTTGTTCCTTGAGTGCTTGAGTTAGAATCAAACAACTTTACAGGAATAATGATCAACATCACTAAATTACAGGAATAATGGTTCACATCACAGTGAAGCTATGCACCTGGGACTTTGCATGTGGATTATTTTCAGTTTTGTAAGAGTTATTGCCCTTGACTTACAGTAGTATAAATTTGCAAATTTCAACTTGTTCATGCATAGCTCAAAAAGTATTTCACTTGTAGGCTTGAAAGTTTACAAGAATGTTGGTCAGCATGTGTACTTATGCACCTTGGGGTTTGCTTATGTATTTATTCAGTATTTGTAAAGTTCTTGCCCTTTACTTAGTAAAAGATTTTTAGTTTTCAAAAAATATATTACCTAGAGTCATAAGATTGACAGAACAGTGGCGCGGTGGGGGCACCCGTGTCCTATGGACACATTTCTAGTTTTTATTTTGTTTAACTTAATTTTTTATCTTTTTTTAAAAAAAAAAATGAAGTTGTGAGCAAACAGGGTTCTATTTTTTTCAGAGTTTAAGATTTATTTCTTTCAAGATTTTGAATGAGTGCATGCTGACGTTGAAAATAGCGTTATGTAAATATGTGATGTGACATAAATAAAACAACTAGATAGATAAAAAAATGAAAAAGCATGAAGAATTAGTAATGATGCAAACAAAAAAGAATTATCACGCAATGCTCTCTTATCAAGAAAGTCATTTTATGTTTCATCTTTGTTTATTATATTAAACGCCAGTTACAATTGTTAAACTTAAGTCCCACTGAATGTTAAAGAATAGAATAGAATAGAATAAATTATATTTACAATCATGAGCCTTTACAGACATATAATCACAAAATAATTCTGCTGGTTCAAGGCTAATCATAATCAGGAAAGTTCAGCTCTAATGGTACATTAAGTTATTGAATTGTTCTACTTTATTTTATAGTGAGTACCTTGGAAGAACAAATCGATTGTTGCTGAATCACCATAGTTAATCACACGATAAAAGGGATAAAATGTCAATGGTAACAACACCTGAGTTGTTATTGTAATACGCTATAGTATAATTATAAAAAGTTTTAATTTGCGATTGAACTGCAACAAATATCGGCTGTAAAGTCATCATTTTTCTTTATTAAAAATGATTAATATTCTGACTTGTGAGTAATCCCATACTGTTACTAATACTGAAACTTACAGCTTTACTTGTGACTTCTGGAATCAGAATTGAAAAGGTTACTTGCACGTTAAGCACGTGTAGACAAAATTGTCACTAGATGTGTGTATATGTACGTATATCTACAAAGTCCACTCAATATATGATTTGCCTGTTATTCTTTTTAAGGATTTTTACAGTTGTTTAATCATTTACAGTTTTAGGATCAGAAAATAAACAAATGTATTATTGAACCTATATAAACAGGCACGCAAATTATCATACTTCTTTTCCAAAAACAACAGTGCATACCTGCTTTGTACAATAAGTTAATGAGTATATTGCAACATATTTAATTATATAAAGCTCAAAAGATATCATATTTTATTTGTATTATGTAAAATAACTATTATTAAGAAAAATGTGTATATAAAAAAGAATAAAAGGTCTGGAAAATACGGGGGAAATATTAACATTGCTTTTAATTTTGGAGATTTTATTTATCAAATTTGTAACGGATTATACCTGAGTAGATCATATTGATATAAAACAAACATTTTCGAGTGTCACAAGGTAATTACTACATGATAATTATTAAAAAAAAGGCAAAATTTAATACGTTGCAGTGTCCATTTTTCTTGAGCATGTTCTAACGTTTATCATGGAACATTCAATGTGACACATTCGTGCAATTCAATGAAGAGCCGCTAATAGTCCGAAAGTAGATGAAAGCAATGGCTTTAAGCCTACAAGTGAAACGTTTACCTAATTGGGAGTATACAATATATACCTTCACTATATCGTATACTGGGAAGGGCTTAATCTAATGTTGTGAGAACTTGTTGCCCAACCCATTTGCATTTTGATATATATTCATTATTTGTATGATATATTTGTAAACATGTATTAAATGCAATAAAATATGTTTAAATTAAACTATATCGTATTAGATGACATTATTAGATAGAACGTATCTTGGGTTGGTGAAACATAACGTTTTCTTAATAACTGAGATTGGTTTGCCACCAATATGAGCAGATGAACGTTTAGACAATCATGTTTCTTCACTTTTTATAATTGCCAACAACAATTGTAAGTGATGGCCTAATGGTTAAGGTGTATGCCTCTTGACCCAGGGATCATGGGTTCGAGCCCTTACTGGGTTACGACCATGATACCAGTACTGGTTGGTTCCAGGAAGCGGACTTCACATTGTTTTAATATACTTATATTAAAGAGATTCTGACGACAAAGAAGCTGTGATTTGCCATATTTTATACCACCTTTATCAAGTTTATCAACTTGTATCAATGATATTTCTTCCAGCAAATATTTCAATTGCTAAGGTTCAAGCGTACTTTTAGTGAGTGCGAGACGGAAATTACCATCTATCTATGTAATTTATATGGAATTTTAATGATCAATACTGTTTAAGCCTATTGTTTTTTTCAGTGCCGCTTTCAATCCTTTTGTTTCTTTCAGCAAGCTTCAGTTAGGTGTATAAATATGTACCTATTATATCGGTATATATTTATTATATTAACATATCGTGTATTGTTAACTCAAATACGGGGGATATTTTCTAAAATACCCCTGGGTTGTTTTAAAAACTATTTTTTTTAAAATTAGGGGTATGATTAAAACCCAAA
>NW_026852814.1:0-75735 GCF_026571515.1 Ruditapes philippinarum
CCATCCAAAAACTAGCAGCCGACATTATTCTATGGCAGTCAGCGCCGCAAACTAAAGAATAATTCCACGTATAAAATGTCGTCTGGGGGCCATTTAAGACGTTTACTGTCAGAATGAAAAATCTAAAATAAAAGATGAGGAAAACTCCTGTGAACCGGGTAATGGCGTAATTTGTTATTTGAGAAAACATTAGAACCGTTAGAGCCGAGTAATCTCCCTTGGGGATGATATATACACCACGCATGCTCATTTCAACGTAATTTCACCGAAATTCATTATTTTCTTTCTCAGACAATTATCTACTTTTCATTGTCTCGTGAAATTTGCCTTCATTCTCGTAAGAGAATTAGATGTCTTGTTTTTTGGATTTCTATTCAGGGTAGTTTATTTTTACGCAATGGAAAAAAATGGCGCGAAGTATGCGTGTACGTGTGTCAAAAAGACCCTAAAATATATTTTAGATTGGATTCATTTTGTAATGTTACAGATGGATTTCATATAGCTTGGATTCGTCGGAGCTGGCCTTATGTATGATGAATAACTGGACTATGAAATAATTAAGTGGAGAAATCATTTTATATTGGCACGTGGTTTAATTTATTCATTATTGTTTGTCTATTTTGTTTCCAAAAAGTGATCTAGCAAGTTATGGATAAAGTGATCACAAATTCTGGTGTCGTATATACTGTAGAGATCCAGATTTCAACTCTGAGTTTCAAAATGTTATAAGTTAGACAAGAAAATTGTCTATAATAACGGCTACTTGTCGTGGCACACGTTTGTCACGTGACAATTATTTCTGAATTGAGGTCAACTGTAATGATATCTCCTATCAGTCAACTTTGATGACTTTCCTTATTATGTTAGATTATTTGTACCTCATCATTGTCGATGTTATTTCAAAAAAATGAAATTAACTTGTCCAACTATCTCCCGAAGACTTTAACTGTCAAATTATGTCATCGAAAATTAGTGATGTTGTAAATGTGTCAAGCGGCCGAGCAAGTCACGCTATTCATGAGATACGACGAGATTATGTATTACTCTACCATTACAATTGCCGTTCAGATGGTCAAACCCTAGGGCGCGGTAACACCTTTGTGTTTTGCAAGATCCTAAGGTGAAAACATCTTTTTCAAAATATCTAAGGAGTGATTTTAACGGACGTGTGAAAATTTGCACTATCGCTTTCACTCCATTCATGGTTTCGATTAAAAAGTTAACGCATTACGCCTAAAAATATAACAAATGTTTTCTCTTTTACGGTCAGTGAATGGAAGGATCGGTGTCAACTCTATTTACAAAGTTTACTGATACTTTGTACCATTGAATCCCATTGACTTTTAATAATGTTGCAACATAACAAATCGTTTTCAGTACCCGCTTCTCACGTCATTTAAGGATTTTCAAAATGCCTTCCGCGCAAAATTATTCCAAACTCAAGGCTAGTTCAGGATTGGTTCAGTTTGACAGAAAAAAAGTCGTAAGAAACATCTTAAAACTTAAAATATACCAGTAGTTTGAAAAGTTTTTAAATAGTTTGACAGTGAAGCACCCAAGCAAGCTTCGGATGTTCTTATTTTGAAACATGCTGTCCGAACACTTCAGAAACAAGATTTCTCTCAATTTTAATAACTTTATGATAAGGTTGGGTAATATTTAGTCTTATTTTGATAATACAGTGAATATATTTCGTGGTTCGTTGACAAACGCTGACGTAAGGAGGTGGGGGCGAATTTACGCTCCTCACACGTAGTTTTAAACTTCAAACGCACAGCACAGGAAACATTTGACCACAAGCTGTTGAGAACGGTGCTAAGTATTAGAATAAACAGACCATCTAGCAAAGAGACACAAAGTATAAATTTTCAAACAAATCGATGAGATTTGTAAATATGATTTGAAAATATTTATTCAGTATACTTTACACTGACCACTTGCGTCTTTTGTCAGGTATCGTTTGCATAGACTCTCAGCA
Organism: Ruditapes philippinarum; assembly: GCF_026571515.1. NCBI lineage: Eukaryota > Metazoa > Mollusca > Bivalvia > Venerida > Veneridae > Ruditapes > Ruditapes philippinarum. The sequence goes on from NW_026852814.1 coordinate 1,979, forward strand.
ATGTTTTCATTTCTCACAAATTATTGCGGATCTTGTCTTTGTCGGCGTGTTTTATGTTTTTCTTCATTGTAACAATTGTTTTGAGTTCGCCACCTCGATATTTTTATTTGTCTGCAGTTCAAATCCGTTACAAGTCCGGTTATTCAAAAAGTTTTAAGTTATTTATGAGATTTTCTGCTTTGATTCGCTGGGGTTGTTTTAAGAATTTTCTGTGATCATAAATATTAAAACAAGGGTTGTAATGACTTACTAATATCGATTTTACCCATTTAGCCCAATTCTTGATATGTTTATAAACAATAGAATACAGAAAAATAACAACAAAACAAATCGATTTTAGACAATTTTAATTTTAAATAATATAAGAGATAATATGAGAGATACGCAGCAGGGATTTATAATAATATCACTAATTTATACGTATTTTTGTTTTGTTACAGTTAGCACTTTGTATCATAATCGAACATGTTAAGTTAGTTTAAAATATTTATTTTAGCTCACTGGAGTAAGAAGCTAGTTTAAAGTGCTCTCGGATTCGCTTACTGAAACTGACCAATATTATAGTGTCATATATGGAAATTGGTAATGAGTTGTGGCCCCTGTTTAGCGTTAGTTCATGATAAAAGAGATCCTAGAATATAATCCTATATTTCAAACACTGGTACCTAATATATTAAATATACACAAAGCTTGTTTTTTTTCTTTCTTTTTTTTTCTTTTAAATTACTGTATTCGTCACGGCTTTCCTCTAAGTGCCATAGATTTTTTTATTGTTTAAAAAGCTATAAAGTAGAGAGAAATAAAAAAGGAAAAGAATAGAACCTGTTGAAACGTAGTCGAAATTGCTTTGTTCAAATATCGAGGCACTTGTTACGGATTGTCTGTAAGATTGTCACCACTGTGTTAACTCCCGTCTAATGGTAACTTCAATATTATTATAGAATAGACGGATTATTTGAACAATATCCTTTAAAACGGATTAGAGTCTTTTACTGTGCTACCGAAATATTTACTTTGACACACGGATTGAGAATTTGTCACATATCCTAAATATTTCAATGTTGAAAAAAAAACCCTGTCTTTGTCCTCGTCTGGAAGGACAAACGTTTTGTCGAATGTCTGTTCACTAACCCTTAAAATGCAACAAAAAATGAGCGTGCAATTTTGATACAACCAAGCACGAGCAAGGAAGAGCAAAACATCCTGAGGTAACAATGAAACCCAGAATTTTTTTCTTGTAAATCAGAGTCATACTGAGGATTCAATGTGAATTTGAATGGTCAGGGAGGAACTAAACTAACACATACATTTCAGCTTTTTAAAAATGTGTAGTGGGATCTTATTTTATATTTTACCTACCTACCTAAATACAATTTTAAAAAAGTGGACATATATGTGTTACTTTGCATTCCCTAAAATATTGAAGTTAACTTTAAAAAAAAGTTGAAAAAAAGAAATATATTTAAGATTTTTAAAAAATGTCATGCATAGTAACGTCCCCTAGGGACATTTATGGTGCTAGACTGTACGAAAAAAACATCTCGATAAATACTGACTTTATCACCAAAATCTACAAATGTCACATGATAAAGTTGTCACGTGATAATGTTAACTGGAAAGTGATGATTACAACAATAAATAATGATTGACATACATTTTTATGAGTGTTTCTTAGGATTAAAATTCCATTTGATCTCTATGGTATTTTATTTGACAGACATCTCAACACACAAATAACAACAAAAATAAGAACAAAATGCGGGTGATGTTCAGTTGTTATATTACTGAAAACTTAACTATAACGGACGCTACCATCATAGCAGTGTCATAAAAATATTGAAATATTATACATGAACACAGAAATATAGACCTAGACATAGAGACTCATTCCCACTCCCACCCCTCGAACTCTCATGGATTTTGTTTCATTTGATTAAAGAAAACAGTCCAAAACAGTTGTGATTGATTTTTTTGTTGTTGTTGTTGTTGCTGCGATACTGCCCGACCAGAGCCATGTTCACTATTTAATATTTCGTTTGAAAAGATTCGCTTTAGGTTTTTCAGGAGCTTTCACATGAATTTGAGCCGTGTCACGACAAAACCAACATAATGGGTTTGCGATCAGCATGAATCCAGACCAGCCTGCGCATCCGCGCAGTCTGATCAGGATCCATGCTGTTCGCTTACCAACCCTATTACAAATAGAGAAACTGATAGCGAACAGCATGGATCCTGATCAGACTGCGCGGATGCGCAGGCTGGTCTGGATCCATGCTGGTCGCAAACGCACTATGTTGGTTTGTCATGACACGGCTCATTTATATTTGAAAGACCATGTCCTATGATTATACATTATAGAAAGCAAACGTCAAATGGCACCTTAGATTTGCCAATATCCACAACCTCTTGTTTCTTTCAATACATGGAATATCTGTAAGTACAATTTAATTATAATTTGAATTGTCCGTTACGACTTAATTTATATCAGGTCTTCCTTTGTTGAAATTGGTGGTAAATAATGTGCACAAAACATGAAATTTCCATTAAATAAAATTGAAATACAAACTTTATTTCATTTATATATTAAATGTATTTTATGTCTTGAATTAAAATAATTTCAATTTTATATAATTTTAAAATTCCATCGAAATGAGTCAGTAGCTATTACTATTTTTTTCACAATCGATATGATTCAACATTTTGAGACAAAAATTATGTATTTGAATTGTGATTTTAAAAAAATGTTATAATATTTTTTATATAAAAATGTCCAGTCAATATGTAAAAATAAAAAAGGAAACTTTACGTTTTAAGTATTATATTTATCACTCTTGTTTGAGAAGGTTTGGGTGGGGAGGGACGGGGAGGTTGGGAAAGTCATTGCATATGAAGTATATTATGAAATGTTTTCTTCTCTCCCTACTGTAGTGGTTGAGCTGTCTACGACGACAAATTTTCCAGTTCTACAGTTACATACAACGAATATAATTATTTGTTTTACACATTTAAGGTGGAGTCGAATGAAAGATTTACAAGTGATAGCGCGAAGATTTGCACCCGTGGCGCTTTGGGCTGAGAGTGACACGGTTTTGGGGCACTTTTACACCTAAATAGTGACATCTTTATCTATGAGATCGTCGTGAAGTTATGTGTTGATACTGACGGGATAAGATCAAGTTTTATTTAGCGTGAAATCTCAATTATTCGGTTATGAATAGATGATAGTATATTAATGGATAATTAAATCGCTTTATTAAAATACCGTTTCATTTTTTCCCTAATCTTATCGGCTGTGTTCTCTTTTAATCTTTAGTATAGATAAGATCATATTTAAAGAACAAATAATTATAAGAATTATTGGGTAAAATATCGCCCTAGTTTTAATTTATATTAAATGATACAGTAAATAGCTATAGATTCAGGTTCAAGGCTCGTCGGAAAAAAAATCAAATGAAATATAATAAGCATTTCTACAGATATAATATTTCAAATTAAAAACTTAGCTTCTAAATATAATGTAAATAATATGAAAACGACTGTACATTTAAGAGCAATTTTAAAAGATACTTAATAAAATAAGATAACTCAAAGAACAGGAATTAAATTCAATGATTTCTTTTGTTTGAATCTCTATCTTGTTTTATTTTAGACAAAATGAAAATGACTTTTCCAGTGCGATTTTTTTCACGATGAATCGTTTATTAAATAAAAAAGAATAACTTTTGTATATATATATGTTTTATTTTACTTCGTCGCTTTTTATTAGGTTAATATTATTGAGAAATGAAATGAGTTGTTTCGCACAGTCGGATTTGGTTTTCACCTTTTTACTTATACGCTCGTAAGTTATCATTAAGATTTTAACTTAACGCACGCCGCTGTTAACACAAAGCCATCATTTTTAAACAAAGTAAATTTGTCTCTATCTATTTCCCCCTTTTTTGCATTTTAATGATTTTTTTAATATCAAGGCCCTATGCTTTTTAGTTTCAATTTATCATTTTATACACAATAAGTACAATTCTAGCCAGTGTGTCCACTATAAACCAGAAACAAAAATATGAATATGCGACGTCCATATCAAGGTAGTATTACACGTCTTCTAAACATTATAAATGATGCTTATTTAAGTGAATTAATAGCTTTATCACTTGATATTCTTCCGTATTCAAAACCGATTTATCAAAAACCATGAATGTATAGATCTCTCAGCAGACGATATCCTATTTGAACTATTTTACTGCCGGACTTTTTTCATTGGACGCGTTCGTTTCACTGCGCAACGCCTCGCGCTCATAAAAATGACAGATGGGTGTTACTGGGCGGCGTTACGAGAAAAAGAATAACTTGCCAGGGGTTTCTATAGTTCACACTGATACGATATTGAGCAAATGTTGTATGGCTGTCCCAGAAAGAAAAAGCATTTATAAAAAGTGAATTTTAACCTGCGAAAGTGAGTGGACAGCTTGAGTTTTTATGAAATACCGAACACATTCGAAGAGACAACTTTCATAACGTGTACGAAGGAGAAAATTGTTTGGATTACTTTAAGAAACTAACTGGGAAAATAACAATTTAACCAGAGAAAAATTGTGAAGTTAAACAGGGATTTTACATTTGTACGTGTCAAATACATTTTATTCATAATTTGAAATCAGATCAAAGACATGTTTATAAAATGTGGTGGTATACAGTAACGTCAACCGTTATCTAACGTAGTGATCATCCGGTGTTTTTTTTTTTTTTTGAAAGAGAATAAGTTACATTATTTCCTAACGTCACAGACGTTTTGAAACAGTCAAAGTGGCGATCCAAAACGTAATATCTACAATGCAGCTGTGTGCCGGGTGTCAGTGCCCAATAGTGGACCGATATTTGTTGAACGTTCTTGACAGAGCCTGGCACGTTCGCTGCGTGCAATGTGCGGACTGCGGGTGTGCTCTTAGTGATAAGTGTTTCTCACGGGAAGGGAAGCTTTACTGTCGCACCGACTTTTTCAGGTAATGAAGCAAAAGAATGATGTAAAATAAAAAATAAAAAAAAATATGTGAAAACAAGAACAAAGTCTTAAAATGTTAAAAAGAAAACTTCCATTGTCTTGTTTAAATGACATAGACGTTTGAAATTCTCAACTTATTATTATAAGCGTTTAGCTTTACATTAGAAATGCCTCAAGGAAATATTCTATAATTTTGTAGGGCATGAACGGTACGAAAATGACATTATAATTGAATCAAGAAATGTCTTTAAGTTGTATGCAATTTTAATAGGAGTTTTCGCTTTAATCAAAATTTTCCCTAAATATTTTTATAAGCTAACGCGTTATTAATACGCCAACTATTCGTATGCGTTTAAAACATATCTAAGTAAAAAATCAAAAGCAAAATTTTATTAGCAATATAAGCTCGGTGCATGTTAATGATATTTTGAATTAATGAATCATTTGCTAACATATAATATTCAGCTAAAATTATCATTTTCATCAAATGTTATATACGAATTACATACACTTATGTATAATATTTATATATATACAACAAACAGATCTTTTCTTTGATCTTTTCTTTCAATTTTACCTACAATAAAAAATAAAAGCTATTTGTATCAATAAATTTCTGATTAACACAACAAAAAACATATATATTTACATAAGCATTATTGAACTCTTTATATAGAATAATTATACATCATATTAAAACAACTTTCAGTCCATATCAAACGTATTTATTGTATTTTTGTTAATTAAATTATTCAATATATAGAGATAATAAAGATATAGTATAAAGTTGCCTATCTGTTATCTTAATGAAAACTTAATGGCTTTAGGGCACTTGGTCATTAGGTTACTGCAAAAAAAATGTCCACCGGAAAAAAGGGGAAAAAAAGAAGATTTATTACATATCAATATAACTTATAAGTCTAGTTATTTTTTTCCTCTGTAGACACTGTTTTTAAAATTTAATTTGGACTTTTTTTGCATGTTTTATTTACATATTTATACTGAGATATTTCGAGTTTTCATGTTTTCTTTCTAAGGTTTTCACATGCAGACAACATGTATATGATTCTTTTTGTAATATTTTTGCAGTTGAAACGTGAATTATTTTCCTCATTTTTCTTTTTCAAAATTCAAAATCTTAAATATCTCCTTTCAAGTTAACCATAAATGCGATATACATGTACAATTTAAATATTTTGCTTCTTTTTTATTTAAAAAAAGTTAAAAAGATACACATTCCTCTATTATTTATCCTTTTCTGCATGCTGATATTAAGTTCAAATATACAAAAGGAACTTTGAAACGTCAACCATGTTTGAGGGATATTTTCAGTGATACATAAACTATATATTATACATTAAAATTCAACATAATTATACATGTACCTTATTGATAAAGTAAATACCTTTAGCCGTTACTTTTTGTCAATATGCTACTTTTTCATGATTTTCATATTATTATTTTTTTTGGTAGATATGTAATATAACATTTCTTATAATAATTGTAGTAATAATTTTAAATTTAGATGGATTTATCTGTAAGAGAGTGATTGATTATTTAACATATATAGTCTGCAGAATTATGTGAAATATTCATGATTATACATACAATTCATTGATTTATTTTCATGAAAATAAAGAAGTGATATAATTATTGTATAACTCATTAATTGATAATGATTTCATGTTGTGTGATGTGTATAAAACAACAAAACACAAATGCAGCAATAGTGTTATAATGAAAGGTAAAATGCATTAACTAAAATGAATAAAGTAGAGCAAGATTGGCTGAAAGGAGACACCGATAAGAGAATGTTGCAACAAAAAACAACAGAAACAACAATAAAACGTATAGAAAACGAGAATAATACGGGGGCAAATTGTTCATTTATTATTAATATATACTTGTAATCATTTGAATGAAACAAAGTCTGTTTTTTTAATTGTTAATAAAATAATAATGACATTTTCCCCACTTAATTTATTTATATATTTCGGTTTCAATGATATCTAGAATTCGTATTTAATTCGGTATACTCTGTCACTTAGTGTATGTGATATTCATTTGGACCTACTACTGGTTATATTTATGCTTACTTGAATTTTATAATTTACGGACCTTGGCGAATAATACCGGATTTTAACGAGTCTATGAGGATGTACAGTCCTAATATCAACGTCTAATTACTAAAAATTCATAACCTTTATTATTTCCAGGAGATTCGGCACGAAATGCGCAGGTTGCTCTCAAGGCATTTCTCCAAATGACCTTGTACGAAAGGCACAAAGTAAAGTATTCCATCTTAAATGTTTCACATGTATGATTTGCCGGAAACAACTGTCCACCGGGGAAGAGCTATATATCGTTGGTGAAAACAAGTTTCTCTGTAAAGATGACTACATACAACATAAGTTAGAAGGTAGGCAAACTTAATTGTATAATTATCCCATATCAAACGAAACCTACTAACCACCATGTCCCCATTCTATCTCCTCCTGCCACAACCCCTACCCCCCCCCCCCAGTAAATACATCAGCAAACGTATCTGATTGTTCCACCCGAACAGACAAAAAATTGTTCCGTTCAAATGTCAGAGCAAAGGCTTCGAGCACACATTGCTTTATTTTTTTACAACAAAGAGCCGAGTGGTATTCATTTTAGTGGCATTCGTTTAGCCTAAAGGCTTCGAACAGAGGAAAACAGACAGTCGTTAAAAATAAAATTGCTACAAAACTCAGTTTCTTGATGTAGAATGCACATAACATTTTTTACAGATGTTTTTATTCTGTAAAATAAAAAAGAAGAGTCGGAGGCATTTGGTTCCTATCAATATTACAGGTTACTTCAGGGGCAAAGGGATCGCACGTTCTACCAAAACAATCTGTTTGCAATCTGGATCATTATTTTTAAATATTTATACCTACATGGAGAAACTAGTTTATAATACACATGCAAAAATTCCATGAAGGGCACGCGCAGTTTATACTCATGCTCAGAAAATAAAGTATTCTATTCTTTATAAATCTAATATAACAATAAACATTTGATTAAAGGTGAGACGTAATGTAGAAACAAATGTACGTCGTCTGTTGTTGTTTTTAAATTAATATAAAATTCAAACATTTAAAGAAATTGGTGAACTCTTTTGCAATTTTGTTGAACGCATTTGTGTAACACTTTTGCTCCGGCCTTTTAAACAAACGTACGGCTATCAATAACCTCTCCGGAAGTTTACTTTCGACAGTTTCAAACTTTCAGTTGCCCCGCTGTGAGCATTTTTCTGACACCAAGCGCCTTGCACCTCCACTAGTTCTTACACTATTCAAATTGTTAAACACAGAACCGAAGCTTAGCAGCTGTCTGTGACAGACAAAACAAAGGTGCTCCGCGTGAAGCCTCGTTGCGGCGTACAGCATCACTGTACTCGATTAGAACAATCCGGGTAGTGCAATTGTTCTCGAACGTCGAGTAGTGACAATCAAGCGCAGCCCACTGACCTGCGTTCCATTGATTTTTATGAAAAATAATGTAAAACGATATTGGCTCTTGAAATTTAAGAGCAACTTAAGAACCGCTCGAGATTCTTGTCAAATAAATTGACTGAGGCCTTTAAAAATAGCACAATACAAACTCGGACACTTTTGGACCTTGGTAACCATATAAAGTTACTTTTCTTTTTATGGATGATAACTTTTTGATTGCAAATTTCTTTTGCAAAGTCTGTTACATTAGTGGTATTTTTACAAAGAAATTTCTCTTTGGGATTTTCTGACAAAACAAGGGTAGATAGATAACGGTACTTAAACGCAACATGCGCATAAAGTGCTATTGTTTTGCGCATAAATCGAACAGTCCTCTCTGCACTAAAAAAAAACCAAACACAACGATATAGATATTGAGCTATTCTCCAATTAGTTATTCAACCCATCAGGCTGAGACGTTTTCTAAGAACTTATGAACGAGTTATCTTCTCAATCGTAAAGGAATTTCGCCTGGATTTTGTTATTTAACTATTTGTTCTTTTCAATATTTGCTACATGTCCTAGTAATTAAATACTAATTAAAGGGTCGACCAGTAATTATCATGTCTTCTTTAGCCACGTTTTTCTTTGATATTATTCAGTGATGAGAAGTACATGCACCCGTTGGCTCAACTAAAAGCCCCGATATTGGCAGATTAAACCGTAATTCCATATAATTTCTCGTAAAAGGTCCTTGTTTACAATTAGAGGAATGGCGATTAATCAATTAGAAACGCTGTTTGATGTGTGTAAGATCAATTTACTGGGCAAGGGTTAAGTACTGGTTGAATGAATGGTGCAAAATATTCTACGATAGACACTGATGCTGATCTAATAACAAGTTTTTATGTTTTCGCAAATGAAATAATTAAATTTCGTACAAATGTTACGTTAATTTACCGTCGCTTTACACTGCTCCGCTCAAAAGCTAGACCACTTAAAAACATTTCAAAGTTTCATTAAAACATTATGCTTAATCATTTACAACCATCAGGGGCTGTTGAAAAGACCTTAGATTCACAGTGAACACTGGGATAGTTATATCTGCAGACGAGAAAACTGGTTTTCGCCCTATGTGTATTAAGCTTTTCGTACTATTTTGTTCAGCATTACATTCTGTATGCCTCATTTATTAAAAATGAACGCTTTTATCATACATTTGCGTGTTTCTCCTTCTTTTTTCTAGTAAGGCAGAGCGGTACGTGTAAAAATGTATGCATTTTTTTTACACATTTGCACAGTGTGTAATAAATACGGATCTATGGGTTTTCTTCTAAAATGAAAAATATTCACTAACTTATATCAAGCATAAAATTTATTCGGTAGAAATGTTGATTTTTGACAAGGTTTGACAAGTCTAGTTGAAGCATTTCATTTTGAATAGGTATCAAATTCAGAAATCTTGAGTAAACAGTCCCCGTTGTTCGTGATTTGGAGTCGCACAATAAACGAGTCCCCAGAGGCATTTAAACGGTGTCGCGTTTCTTTCACATACAATGAATTTTACAAGAGAGAGGTCTTTCCTTGACTCACTTACTGAATGTCACAAAATTTGGCAAATTTCTTCTTTTCCGGGAGCCTTTGTACCGCGGAGAATAGTTAGCGCACCTAACCGGTATTTTGTAAGTTCATTTAACGGAGATCCTTTCACTCTGTGTTTACTTTAATTGTGAAAATGTTCAATGTAAAAGTATTTATCGAAACTTTGTGCCAGGACCTGTTCGCAAGTGTCTAAGATATGACATCTGCAGCAGTCAATATTTGCTTTAAACGATAGATATTGCATGAAATGTCCAGATATTATTATGATAATAAGTATATGCATGCATATGTATATATGTTAAACTCCTCCCTTTTGAAAATAAAGAAATAAGATTTGTAAAAAAAATGTAGGATAAAACGTGTTTAAGCATCAGCTTCTGGTTTGATAATTTTTCATGGTTTTTAAAGTGTTACACGTTTTCAATTGCCAAATGTGAATGTGTAAACTTGCTTAAAATAAATGTTGCTGTTTTTTAAACCTACAAACACATAATTAAATAATATCGAAAAGAACAACATGATCTGTTTCTAAAACAAAACACAAAATATCAGGTTTTGTGTCATTAATCTGGGACAAAAAATAATTATTTATTAGTAGTTATTTTTTGTCCAAGCATTAATGCATAATTGGTTCCTGATTTGAAATTAGTTAAACTCGCATTAAATTTAAAATGAAATATATTTAAATATATAAAAATGCTTTCATTTAATATCTTTAATTTAGTTAACAATTAAGAAACTAGTTTTGATGGAAAGAAAACAACGCGAATGACCCTTACATTCAAGTCTAATCAAATATTTACAAAATTTAAGTTAAATTGTTTCTACCATTTTAAGTGTTTACTACCGGGAATAATCGCGCCGAAATCTATATATAATTTATATAATTTATTTTACTTTCTCTTCTAAATGTTTTGAAAATCCCCTTGAAAAATCTCCTCCAACTCAAGACACTAAGTAAATATGAACAAGTGGGAAGAATGTTTCGCAAAGGTTCGTGTTGACACGATTAAATTTGACCAAGCTACTCGATTCATTCTCAAACCATTGTTATTTTATAATAGTAATATTAAGCAAACACGTCAAATAACATTTGAACAGGATTTGTAACGCGAGATTGTTACAAGATTTTTTTGCCAAAAATTTATACTGCGTGAATCCGAAAATTGAAGCGACTTACATATCTATTTTCTATATTCATTATTTTTTAAATCTGAGAGTTTTTTCAACTTAATTAAAAATTATTTAAGGCGAACACAACTCGTGATATACAATGTATATTATGTACGTTCATCTTATTCTTTCAATGTTATCTTTTATATGTATTTATGAACTTTTTGACGTATGCAAAATGAAAATTAAAATTCATTGAATAATATACTATAAAATAGATTCTATTGACATATAATGAAACCCTAGACAATTTTGATATATTACTATCAATATATAGATCATAGAATCTTGTTTATTTTATTTAAATATTATATATTATACATGTCTGTCATAAGCTATCATATAAGTATTTTCATTTTGTTGTATATATATTCATACAAAATATATAAGTACTTTAATGCATGCTAAATCACCAAGATTTGATTTTAACAGCAGACTATGTGACTTATGATTTGTTTTAAATTTTTGAAATAAAATCTAAAATTTGTTTGAAAGTTTTGATTTTACAGACAGGACCGTTTTTTTGTGGTTATATATTAAGAGATTTATTTTGTAAAAAAATAAATTTCAATAATTATTTCTTTACTTAGAAATACCTTCCAATTTCACAATCAACTTACTTAAAATTATATATATTATTTTGTGGGGAAAAATACAGTTTGATTTAAAAAATGTAATAGTAACGTTTATTAATAATCAAGTCAGGAAAATAATGTGCAAAAATTCTACTTCGTCATGTCGTTAAACGTTTGATACTGATAAGCCATTACCCTGTTCTCAAAATACTGGTCATCTGTTGAAAAGAAAAGGTTCGGTTGCCTTCGTGGCCTTAAATAAATATTTCATTAACAAGGTGTCAAGTAAATGATCATAACATGGAACATATAGCATGTGCGCGTCCATCAATCAATACCCCGTTCAACAGATTTATGTGCCGGCAAATTGTCCAACATTTCCATTTGCTTGGCACCGAGTTGTTTTACACTGTTTTCATATTTAACGATCTATGAAAACCGTAAGGACTTACGGCGCAGTTTAAGACCCGTGGCTTTAAATAAAAAAGTTAATCAAAATCGGAGGTTCTTTGTATTTAAAAAGAACGAAATATACGCACGGGTTTAATGATAAAACGGATTGCGTGTTCTTAAAATGTGATTCTATATTAAAAAACAATGCATTCAGATTATTTGAAATTAAAATTTTTGAATAAAAGAAAAATGCAAAACAAAAATATCGGCAGTTTATAAAACAGAAACAAAATAACAGAAAGATTACATTATAAAAGGTATTCTTTTATCGGCTGATTTTTTTTGATACATACTCGTATATTAGTTAACACCTTTCATGTCAATCATTTTTTAAAATAATTGATGTAATTGCCCTTAGTTTTGTTGAAAACATACTTTACACCCCCGATTCATTAATTTCTGTGTAAAACCACGTATCAGGATTCCTTATCGTCCATCTAAAACGATTCTAACAACATTTAACTCTCTCGAGATTGAAGATTCCATAGAAGTGTAACTTGTCTTGTCAATCACACATTCTGGACTACTTTACGACAACCGTATTCACGTCAAAATTCTCTGCGGATTTATTCTGACAACCGGAAACTGCCGCAACCATTTTGAAATTCAAATTTAGTATCAGCGGAACAATTATGTATTCATTTATCAATAACATTGCGTGTTCTTTTGTCACAAAATGTTTCAACTATTTTTTTTCAGTCATGCAAATTTTCAAAGAGGAAAAAAAACTTTTTTCCTGCAGTAGCACTGGCTTCTTTTTTTCTTTTTTTTTTGCTTGAACTGAACGAATGGTTTATTTTTAAACGCGTAATTATTTTTTAATTACACAGAATTTCAATTCGTAAGTTTTAATGTATATAACAGCAGACAAGGATTTAAGAAGCAGAAATCTTAAGAACCCTCATATAATGTAGTTCCTAGCGTCCCCCGTGACTTGATCTAATTTTAGAACAATGTGATTGTCCTTTTCAAAACAATTCAAGTGTCCTAGCGGATGAATAATGGTACAAGGGGATAAAATAAGGTCAAAGATGAAAACGATGTGGCTTCAAGATAAATCCGTCCTTCTGTCGCATGAATACCAAATCCGCCAAAACAGTGGAGCATCGCGCATGAATATGCAAATGAAGCTTGCAGGATATATTTGCGGAATAAAATAATCCTAGTGCACGAGGGACCGTCGATAAATTTATACGTACAAAACACTTTTGTTGATGTTCTTATGTAAATGAGTATTGAAGAGGACTCTGAAATGTTAGGAACAAGGCTTAAATGGATCACGCGAACAATATCCATCCGACATAGTTTTAGTAGCCACTGATTTTAGACGATTACACAATAAAACATGTACACGATATACTCGTACATCTGTTTATATACAGCTCATGTTTAGTTTAAATATTTCGGACTGCCTACAAGAAAAACAAAGTTTTGACTTCCTGTTTAATTATAATTTTAAAATTTACAGTGTTAAGTGTGTAACATATCCTCTAGTTGCTAAACGCGAAAAGAAGGCAATGCTTTTAGTTATATATATCCATTTTAAAATTTAACTTTCAAATTCACAAAAGTTTGATTACATTTCAGCATTCAAATTAGCACTTCATGCATAGGTTTCTCTGAATATTATTTCCATCGAGTGCTATAATTATAATAAATGTATTTTTCGCATAACTGTTTATTCATATGGCTTGCAGAGTAAATAAATTATAACTGAGAATGACATTAAGATATGTGCTAAAGACTTGCAATATGTTTAACTTACTACAGTTTAGAATTTCTCTTTAAGGTCCATCAACTTTTTGACGCTATACAAACAAAATACTGACAACGTTTGCTTTTCTCTGGCGCCTACTTTCTGGAAACAGTTGACTACATTTTAGTTTATATGTTTAACCGTTGCGGGATTTACGATTATGACGGAGTGAGCCGACATTGTCAATGCATCATTTTTTAAACAACGTAAAAAAACTCTTCAACACCACTATGATCGTATATCGTTTACACGAACACATATATAAATTTTATATCTTATTAAAATCAATTGTTTCGGCAGTGATTACCATCCCAATTAAGTAAATACAGGATTCTGTTGGTTTCTTTCCTTGCGGAGTGCATTTGGAACGTTGTTAGTATTTGTTACACACATTTTATCATCACACCCTTTCTGCATCATCTTTATAAAATCATTCTATTCCAAATGAAACACATTGCAGGTAGAGAGACACATGAAAAACTGAAACAACAAACATTTAAAATGAACATTTGGCTCATAAAAATATATATATGAATGGCATTAAATGTTTAGGAGAACTTCTGAAACTTTCTGATGGATAGTGAACCCAGTTTACTAGCCTATGTTAGGCTTGGGGGCGTATACATGCATCCTAACTAATCTCTTCACGTGTTGAACATCAATGGCACCGGTCTGAAATTGTTTTTGTCATTAAATGAAGGTATCGCCTAATAAATAACGAAAGCCAAACAACATCAGTAATAAATAAGTAATTAAATAGATGTAAAACACAATAGTAAACAATAACACCCGCCAAGTAAACTGGTAAAATGTACCTGCAGAAGTCATATACAGGGAGTAAAACTCACCATTTATACCCGCTAAGTTAAGAAGCATGATGGCAATGGTTTTGGCATACAAATAAACATTTTTGCAATGGTTTGTTCTGCAAGACCGTGAAGTGCCGTAGAAATACCAAGACTCGTCGACATGCATCGAATATCTGGTTTCAGGTCGATATGTGCCACCAAAGTTGTTAGGTCTATTTTACAGAATATGAGCTTAGTTAAGATACAAAAAATATTCGGAAATTCCTATGTATGAATGAAAGTCAATTATCTTTTTTAACATTACCCTCTTTAATATCTTGGTAGAAGAAGAAAAAAAACTCGTTTATAAAAAATAAAGTAAACGAGTACAATACTGTAAAAGCTCCAGTCTGTTTTGCAGTCTGGTTCTGAGACGATTTAATGAGCACAAACGGACAAGAATGGAGCAAAAACGACAAAAATGTGCCAAAACATAAAATGTATGTTTTTATAGACGTAGACCTAGTTTGTCAAGACCGTCATCAGTATGGTAATTGTAATGATTTATAGAAACCATGACAACTATAAGACATACTTGTTATGATTTATCTCTTTGGTTGCGGAAACTGTAAATGCATTTACAGGAGAAGCATGCCATAGATTATCTGATCTTTGCTACCACTGAAATTTTAGCAGAGAAATCAAAACTTAACAAATGGCAGAATGCAAGGAAATATAAATTGTGTAGATTACATTACTGCAACTGCATTATGTATGTAAGACGAAAATATAAAAAAGAGAGTAATGGAGTTTGTTCTTATAGATGACATTCAAGAAATGAACTCAAGTGACAATGATTTTATAATATGAAGTTTAATCAAAGTCGTGAAATTATGGTAAGGGAATAACATAATTTCCCCCCTACCCTTTTTGTCGTATATTGGCATTTCTGGAACTTTCTAGAAAAATCTAATGATTCTTTCAAAAAAAACGAACAGGTCAAGAAACGATGAATGTTACCTGTTATATAATCACCCAGGTTGATAAATATTTATTAAAATTACATGTATTTTTCCAGGTTCAGACGGGGAGGACGATTCCATGGATTTTGACAGCACGTTAGATAGTCAGGATAGTGAGAAAGACATTTTTGGAGATGAGAAATCTCATATAATAAAATCCAATACGAACCAAAACGAAGATTTGAAAGGTGCAGATATGCTATTGGACGCGAACAATTCTTTCAATTCAAAATTCAACGGTCATTGTACATCGCCAATAAAAATGGAAAATGGCTTATTATCGGAACATCAAATTTCTGTTAAACTGGAAAGCGGGATGAACGGTTTAAATGAAAATACGCCACCGTCACCGCATAGCCCGGATATAAACATGAATTGTGGGACGACTTCCGGTCCCGGAAGCGACGAAAGCGTTGATATTAATGACAATATTTCTTGTGGTGATATAAACGATAATGATGGAGACGCAAATGATGCGAATGGAAACCATTCTGGTCCCGGTAGTAAGCGAAGAGGACCTAGAACAACAATTAAGGCCAAACAATTGGAAGTTCTCAAGGCAGCGTTCAATGCTACACCAAAACCAACCCGACATATAAGAGAACAGTTGGCATCAGAAACCGGACTAAATATGAGAGTTATACAGGTAAAATGCTTATCATTTATAAACATTTCAATGTCTTAATAATTATTGTCATTGATTGCTAAGATATATTTCCTTTGATATATTCCATGTTGACCAATACATTATCATACGCCTAGCTTACAAATAAGGTGTCTTATATGTTATTTTATTTGCGGATAAAATTAAATATAATAATGTTCAATATGAAGAATGGAGACTACATTTAATAAGCTTTATAGGAAAGCCATAAAATTTTGATTTATTACATAGTTTTAAAATATTAATCAAATCTTATTGCCGTTTTATTAATAGACACATCATAATACGCTGTTATCTCCTAAAAAAGATCGTTATGAGAAAAATAACTTACAATATTTTGTTACTTTAAATGTATTTTTATTTTAATTCACATGAACTAAAACATTACCCTGGCTCAAAAAATCATTTTATAACAATTAAAACAAAACTATAAATAAATTCTGTATAAACAAAAACTATAAAAAAAAACGCGGAAGGAAATTTTAATGCTCCCAGTGGCTTCTTGCGCACCATTGCCTCAAACCGCTACGTCAAATAACGCTCGACAGGCGACATTATAAGCAACAAAATGGCGGAGTTAGAGGACATTACGGTTTGCGCTAATGCAATTACGTCGGGTAAATAGTTTTTTTCACTCGTTCGTTTACGAGTTGTGGAGAATATGGCGTGTCTAGTAGACTGTAGGATCTTTTAATGACGCGAGCAGACTTTCTCCTAACGTATTTGTTCTTCTCGTTTCTCCTCGAAAAAAACAACAAAAAAACAGAAATAATGGTTTAATTATGACGTAATTTAGATAAATATTAAAAAATATAAAACACTTTTTTTCAAAATTAAAGGATGAAAAGGCTCGTTTAAGTTTGACCTGTCCAACAAGTTCCATTGGCAATATTTCTAAAAATCAATAAACCGAAAATTAAGTTTTGAGAGAAAACATTTGTTTCGTTTTTTTCTTCTTCATTTTCTATATCATATGTTTTGAAGTTTGACTCGTAAAATTTGTAACATTAGTATTTGTCATTAGATATAAAAAGTCATGTATATCTGAAAAAAACATATAATGTATAAAACATATATTTAGATAGTAATGCAACTGTGTGTAATCAATTAGTATATTGCCAGCCGATTTGCCGATTTATTAAATATGTCCTTTCTTCCATGAAGAGCAAAAGTTAACACCCAGCCTTTTTTCGCAAATGTACAGAAATATAATGACAAAAATATATATAAACGTTTTGATGTTTAACTCTTTTGTAGATTTCACACACCGCACAATATTTCTCGGTTTTGTTAACGCAGTTTTTTTCCTCTTTTTTCTTCATAATGATGTTTTAATGAACAACAAAAATAAACACGCCGCACTTTTAATCAGACACAAAAATCTAAGTTCATTTACAATATGAAAACACAGCAAGCTAGAATGTGAAATAAGGCTTAATCAACCCTGCGAAAATTAGAGAAATATTAAGTCTATCGTATCGTCAGTTCATTCTAAATACATTTTCCTTTTAAAACAGTCGCCGAAGCGAAATGAAATATAAGTTCGACGTTTTATATGTTCTTCAAACAGAATATCTGGCAACAACTGGAGCAAATCCAGATTAGAAACGTCAACTTTTCTTTAGAATTTTGCATTTTGTACGAGGATGATGATGAATTTTAATATCACTGTGATACATGGGTGGTATTTCATCTTAAAACTGATAACCACGTGACTTTCAAAAGAGTCTGTATACGAAAGGTGATTAATGAGCTATACCGGTGAACACATGTTAACGACTACTCGTACGATTTACAAAATACTTGATCTACAAGATACATAAGACGTCATTATCTGGCGAATTATTAAAAGGTTTTAATTTCCACACCATCTAAATTGGCCTGTCTTAATATGTTTTTTAATCAATGGAAGCTGCCTAAAATGATAAGAAACTCCAGAAAAGCAACTTCATGGTCGAAACAAAGGTCAATTTGAACTGAAAACTAAATTACATATATGAAAGGCACAAATATATTTCATGCATTCTTTATATCATCATTTTTCTATAACACAATTACACTAAAGGTATGATTTTCGCATTTTATATCAGATTTTTATACTTTGCTTTTTTTTTTCAAAGAGCTTTCCAAACATTGGCGTTTCTAAGCATTGCTCGTCATATTTACCTTATAATTGCATACTAGTAAATTTGCTGATTCCCTTGCCTTTTAGCGCAGTTTATCTGTGTATAAAGATGATATTGTGAATTTCTTCATAATAAAGTATGAAAGCTTTTTGCAGGTATATATGATGGTAATATGATCGTAGGCTTTCACATCATTTAAACGCCTTGTCATTTTTGTGACTATGTCTTGTTTATTTACTAGACATCAGTAGTAAATAGAAGGATATGTCATCGAACTTGTGTTACAGTTGTATTTTTACCTGCCATTTCTCGTCGTAAGGACAAAAAAAATCTGAATTGTATGCTCTGGAAAAGTTTGTTTGAACTTCACAGGAAAAACAACGTGTCTGCAAAGCTCGTTGTGGGATATGCCGTCTCGGTCGGTTAGACGCTCTTTGTAACAAGAGCACCGTACACCTACTTTGCACCGACATCATCCCCTGGGTTACTAAAACGCTTGATAACTGTAGAAAGTCATACAGAACGATAACAAAAACATGTAGGTAACTCTGATGCTTCAATTCACGTGATCAAAGGAACGCGGGAAAACTGATATAGTAAAAGAATCTAACTCATCCGAACAGCGTTAATTGTGGAAATTTGGAACTCTGATTATGTTCTTTATAGCAATTCTTCAACAATCAGAAGTAGAATTTGATTTTTCTAGTTCTTAATCGCGAATCATAACTTGCGTTTTTGAATACCACAGTATGCAAAAGATATTTTCTGCTGAAATATTTGCATGTATCGGTGTATGAGATAATCTAAAACCGAAATATTACAAGTGTAGCATATCTGCAGATAATTGACTGCATACGGAGAGAAATTTCTTTGTTCTGAATAATACAGTTTCTTTTCTTTTTATTTGATTCTTTTATATCAACAATAACAAACAATACTTATACCAGGAAACATAAACTACTAATCGGGAGTGAAAAATAATGCTTTTTCCCTATTATTGTAAGTCTTCATTTACATTGTCGTATAAAAGACCGAATAAAGCCAGACTACTACTAGGAACCCATTGTCAAGGGCTATATGAGAAGACTATCCATTGTTTCTGATGCTCGTGGATGTTATATCTGGATACAAAAGAACTTTTACTAATTGTGTAGGAAGGACTGTACTGTTTGCAGGTGTTAAACTTTCCGTAAATACCTATTACCACCTAAAACGCCTGTCGCAGAAATCAAATGACCAATCATTAACTCCCCTTGTAGTCCTCTCCAGTAATAAGGTAATAACATGTTGTGAAAATAGGCGGGCGTTAATTTGCTGTTATCCTTTGCAAACTTGTCACGTGGAAAGACACCACTAAATTAGACAATCAGTATCGAGTACAAGAAAATTGTTCGTCACAAGCTGGCCGGGATTTGGACATAATGTCAAACCTAATATAACCTTTCATACATCGTATAAAGATAAAACGTGAAATATTTTGCATTTTATAAAACTGGCACCTTCTATACCAAATCATTTTCTGCAATTATAAAATGTTGATAACATGTTTAGTTCATAATTGTATTTAAGTATCATTCTTGTAGTGAAAAATATAAGCACAAAGTGCCCAATTCAGATACCATAAGAATGTTCTATACACAATGTCTAGATTTCTTTGTAAGAAACAAAATACAAATTTCCTTGGTGGTAATGTTAGGAACAAGACTCTGATTTACGTGACAAAGATATGGCTTTTGTCTGGTTTGGCTGAAAAGTGTCTTCATTTGACAGATTATTTCATGATAAATGTTTGTATGCTTCAAAAACCTAGTGGTCACATGTGTTTAAATCAATGATAAAGGTTAATATGAAAGACGTACGGATGTTTTCAGTTTGCTAAGTAACATATGTTATGATCGATTAGTTGTGTTGACATGTAATTTGGTTCTTTTTGACGTATCTTTAGACAGATAAAAAAAATAGAACGAAAAATTTTTGAATAATAAATTTATATTGCAGGAAATCAAAGTATCACCTGCTCATTTCGTTTCAAAACGAAAATGCTGGTTTCTTTTTAAACGAGATATTGAAAAAAATCACGTAATTTAATAAACGGAAGTTAACTTTGAAACTTTGTTTTAGGTATGGTTCCAAAACAGACGGTCTAAAGAACGTCGGATGAAACAGTTAAGCGCTCTTGGGGCCAGGCGACATTTCTTCAGAAGTCCACGGCGCATGCGCGCCCTCAGGGGTGATTTGGATGATGCAGAGATGATGGGACCCGGATTTGGCTATTATAATGGTTAGTTTTTTAAAAGTCTAATTCATGCACGAAATCTTAGCACACTGAATAATAAAAATATAGCTGTATTCCTTTTTTATCCAAGCATTTAAGTTTCAAAACACTTGTTACGCATTATTTGTTGATGCTTTTGGTCACGTTCATTCCGTAACTTGTTAAAAAGGAACATAACGCACCATTTATTTACCCTGCTGAGCGGAGGCCATTTTGTCACATTGAAAACTGAATTTAAATAAACTTCACAAAATGCAAATTTTAAAATTATAGGTTTACATTTTAGACCCTTTTGTTATACGGTGAAAATATAGATGTTGTTCTTTTGAAACGCCCTTTGAAGTGGGAGGGGAATTGTCGTGGTATTGGTCCCCTGGCGTTTTATGTTTTGGCTTCGCCGCTGGGTGCCGGCTTATGGTCCTTAAATGGCAGTCTTGGATGTCGTAAAAATGAAATTTAGTCTCGCTCATTGTACTAAAGTGTGAACATATTGCTGTACTTGTTTCATTCGGGGAGTGAATGTCGTTAAAATTTATGGAAACGCTTTACGTCTTTCGGCCTAAAAATTGTCGTTTGGTGTTTTGTTCGTGTCTTTCATTTTGCTGTAAATATATTTTATGGGAACATTATGGGATGCTATTTACAGAAATACTAAAAGAAGTTTTATAAATATTTGTCGGATGGTCTGTATTAAATTTTTTATTAGCCAGTCGTTATTACTTTGCCTGGCGACGAATATTATGAAAAATAATAATCATAAACAAGAAGCACCTTTGATCGCTCAAAGTTATGGTTTTTCCTGTCTGGAACCATGTAACATCGAGCATGGGATATGAAGAGAAAAATTGATAGACTCAAGGAGGGAGTACTGAAAAGACGTATAATTTCCCGATGATATAATAGTATGAATAAATCCCCGTCCGATCTATTAAAATATTTTACACTTATGCCTAACTTCATAAAATATTAACGTATATAGGTCACTTATTAAAAATATTGGCATTGCAATGACAGATTGGAAAAAGAAGACTTTTTACGGCAGTTTCCCGTTATTTTCGCACAGTATGTTCTTTTCAAACCTGACAGGACGCAATTTTCATTGCTTATTAGTGAATACACAAAAGAGTTTTTAATATTTTTCTCTCCGGAGTTATAAAAGAATAACGATAGGAACAATAATTCATAATCTTTATACATTTTTAATTATACGAATCAGGATTATCCCAATAGAAAACTCAGTGTGCCTTCTAGAGATGTCTAGCTTTGCTTAAGAAAACTATTACATATTTTCTGGAATTTATTGAAGTTTATATCTTGTGATTTAAGATACGGATAGCTGAGTGTTTACGGTTTTAATTACGGTAATGTGTACATATTCTCAGTATTTAATGGACAATTACTTTAATGTGCACTCACATAAACCATGGGATAAATACGTAAATTGATGTTACGTGGTAAATACTTATGCAACAACGTCTCATAAACTTTTCTGTACAAGAATATGCAACATTTTTATAGCTGCAAATCGTACCGACATATAACATGTATTTGACCGATTTACAACTAAATTTTAGTATTTAAGGCAAACTATAACTGTTTTATAACACAATAAATACAATTCATCATTAGCTTATTTTTTATCTCTCCAAATTTGATATTTTTCATTCAAACTGACATTACAATTACATTTTATTACATTTATATATGCACATTACAATAACATAAAAGAAGTAGTAAATACCTTTGAGAGTAAAGCCATTATCTTTAAAAAGATGTGCTTTTATGTGCAAGTCATACATAAGTTAGCTTTGGTATACACACATATGCAAAAACTGCATTGCTGATTTGAAAGAGTAACTAATAACAATCATGTAAAAGAGTAAACAAATGATGCTTGTCGTTATTTGGTTCCACGACGTTTGCGCAAAATACTGTCAACACAGGACAAAGAAAGAAGCTGAAAGAAATAAAAATGAACGATGTAAAAAGAGTATAATTCAAAAGCTAGTATAATTACAAACTAATTGTACAATAAACTAACAAAATCGTTCTGTTAACTAAATTGGGTTTAATGTTATATCATTTCTTAAAACAAAACGTAACTTATTGTGTCTAACATCAGTTCGGAACCCATTTCATGTAGATTATGAACAAATGATTAAAAAAATCGATCTCTTTTCTTTTGCAGAAGGTGAACCAGATATGTATGGTAATTTTCCACCTTATAATACGTTTTACCATGGTCAAGGCCCAGGACCAGAAATGCCACCTGGAAATATGAACTTCATGATGCAGAATCCACGTGGTACACCCCCACATATGGATCATGGAATGATGGCTTCGAGAGGTAAGTCACGAGCAAAATGTTTAACTTGTATAACTACTTTAGTTTTATAAATTCTTAAGGTGAATTTATTTTAATTAAAGGTTATAGCTTACTTTGACATTATAACTCGTTTATCTTTTCTTATTCATTTTATTGTACAGCGATCAGGGTTAAATGATCATAGAAATATGTAAAAACAAAGTGAATGTGAAAACATACAGCATATGGGACGTGTACATCTGTGAGACACAATATGGCGCTTTTTAACAAATCATTTTTAAACATATTAATTATGATGAGCAGGAAACGACAAAAGTTTCAAATCAAACGCAAAATAAAAAGAGGAAGTTATCAGTCTCCAATTAACTAAATCAAGGATATATATATTTATTTTTTTAAAAAAGAAAAAAAAAACATTTCTGTTTAAATTTTCAAAAAGAAAAGTTGCATTGTATTTTGAAAAATATATTTTCAGATGTTAAAAAGCCTTAACTTTACATTGTAAATAAAAAGTATAACGTAATAAAGTTGCAAAGAATTATGTTAAAGGCTTCGAAAATACACGTAGAGACTTATCTACATAAAACAATGGTGCCATGGCAAAAATTATTAAGTATTCCCATGGCAAAATTTAACAATTTCTTTTGTCATAGTGAAATAAAAACATTTAAATACAAGTTGTTGTTAATACATGCACATTATAATTTTTAATTAATCTAAGAATTAGAATGTTCTTTAAACTGTATGATTCTAAGACCCATGAAAATCTTTGAGCACGACTTAAGATTTGCTTATTTTTTCGAATGCCTTAGAGCATAAAGTGTATGTTCAAGCTTTACAAACAATGCTTATTTCTTCTATTTATTTGTATAAAAAAGAATATGATGAAAACTTATATCACCAGAGTTATAAGTATATTTGTAAATGAAGAGATATTGCATTTATAAAAATAAAAGAAATGTGCTAAAATGATATAAAATTTGTTACATGTTTGTATGTTTTATATGGTATTTTGATGTAGTAGATATTGTATCGTACGCTATGGCATTGATAGGTTTGTGTGCGTACAGAAGTCTGTTTTAAATGATTAGGTCTATACTCAGTGTGTCTTTGATCCGTGTTTTATACGTATACTTAATGTACATTAGTAGATCAAGCAAGATATTTAAATGGTTCTTTCTCTGACGTTATACGCACGTAAAGTGTTTCATTCGGAATATCTCGTTTGTTTTTGAGCATATACATGATGAGACATTGATACATAAAACGTGCGATATAAGATTATATGATTTATCTTAAGATATCGCATAATTTTACTAGACACGTAAAATTATGTCATAAATACCGGCAGCATTAACGTCGATTGTTAACCTCTTACTGTGGCACATATTCTGCACGTTTTTCACGTGATCACATATGGAGAAGCTTAATTAAACAGATGCAAAAATCCTGCTTTATCTTAAGACGCATTAACAAAATAGAAACACTATGGTGCGCAATAAAATACTGTTAAAAGAACCACACACAATTTAGAAATTAAATGCAGTTTGTGAAAAAAAAGTCGCCTCGTAGTATTCGAGGCATTGAAACCGAAATTTTGATAAATATGATATCGTTACGGTTGAGAAAGTTAACATTTTGGAGAATAAACATAAATAAAATACTTCACATACACACCGTTGCCTATCTGTTTAGAATGAAAATAAATACATAGTTAATAATTGTACAATGTAACATGTCTGTATGTTTTCAAATGAAAAATAAAAACGTGCTCTAAAATATCAGTTCTTTCCGCTTCAACGAATGACATCAAAATAAATGTAAAATGAAATATTATATAGATGTAAATCACTGCTATAAAATAATCACTTATGTCGCTAACACCCGAGTTTAATGATAAATTTTATTAAACGTTAACCAAAAGAAGTAGTAACACTACACCAGACACGCATTGTTTTAAAAACTATTGAACAATAATCATCTTCCTGCTCAAAACGTTTGAATGAATCGGACCCAGATGTATGAAAACAAAATATCGTACAGTACAATTTTATATGCATGAAAAAGAAACAAATATACTACTTTGAAGCTACTAAAACTATGTTTCACATTAATATGAAACATTTTAGATCTTTTGATTAAGCAAGAGTCCATCTAGAATAATGTCATCATCGAGATATTACTAGTATAACATTACTATATATGAAAATAGCATGTAATTATTGAAAACTAATATTGTGCTATATATATTTACAGTTGGTATGGTTCCAGATGGACAGTTTATGCCCGGGGATATTCTCCCACCGTCAACATCACCAGAATCAATGCACAACATCCATTCTGAGGAGCAATTCTTGTCAAACGGTCCTGGACGACCAATGATTCCGCCATTTTCATCAGCGTCATCGTTACAAAGTTTTCCCGGTAGACCGGAAATGACATCAGAAGTGTGGTGATGACGTGTTACTGTTATGTTTACTAGTAAACTCATACTGACACAAATATTTGTGCTAAATATAAGTTTTAAGTAGGATGTGTATATGTTTAAAGAGTAGGCACAGAGAATGTGACTATGGGGACGTATTTCAAGAAAACGACACAAATATTGACATATCGAACAAAGTATGTCAAATGTATGCTTTAATCAAAAGTGCTTAAAATAACAATTGTGAAAAAATCCGGTTTTACACATTGGCCACTTTAATCAACTGGTCAACTTATATCTATGTTTGGACATTTTGTTACAGCATGTACAAGAGAAAGACGGCAGGATATTATAAATGTTCCATTCATATATTTAAAATCTCACTTAATATAGCAACTCATTCACAATATGTTTCAAAATCACTTCAAATCAGCACCCTTGCAGTCATGACATGGGCAGCTTAGCCCTGTGGAAAGAAAACAATAACAGGACAGAAGTTTTCGGTATCTATTTACAAGATGGGTTTTGAAATTCAAACTTCTTTATTTTGTGATATATTGTTTAGTGGGTGGTTTATATGTACAGCATATATTGTGCTATTTCACTTTATGAATATTGTTGTTTATGTTTTTTGACAAAACTAGATGTATATATACACTCAGTCTGATTGACGTTTACTCAGAAACTACATTTTGATATAACTCTTGCATCAACAAGACACAACTTTAAGTTATACTCATTGATCCTTTTATTCATTTCAATCTCACAACTCCATTTAAAAAAAATCAGTCGTTTCAGTTATATTGTAAATTATATCAGTGCATAATACCACTTTTGCCAAAATGTTTACTAAAAAGATTTCACCAGTCTTAACAATCTGTAAAACGTATTTTGTAACAATAGTAAGTGACAAAATGCATTTTCCTAATTATGTTTTAAAACCATTATTAAGTCACTGAATACAACGGTCATTTAGAGATGTCCATTAAATTCATTTTAAACCTAATCAAAAACACTTTGTTGGAAATGACTGCAAAAGAAAGCAATGCATTCTAACTTTTGTGATTTGGCAATGAAAGCAATTCTTCATTGAAAAATGTTTTCTTTACTTGTATTTTGTTGGTTCTGAAACAATTTCCGTAATATATGTTTTTGCACTAGAACTCCATAAATGTTTTAATTGAGATGGTTAAATGTATCAAATATGCTATATACTTTTGACCTTAAATAGCATAAAAATCCAGTCTTTTAATTTTTTAATTGGCAATGAACAGTTGTATGTATTAAATCATACAGTTGTATGTAATGGATTCTCAATAAATTTCTAAATCTGTATAGAAAAAAAGTTAATTTCAATTTATCTCAGTGCATAATTGTTTTTGTCCTGAGAGTGAATGCTTAATTTTCTATAGTTACACGTTTTCTTTTTTGTTTCTGTGAGTATGTGGTTTTATTTCAAAGAGATATATTATTTATGAAAATAAAATTGAAAATACCAAATGATCTTGTGTCAGTTTTTATCTTCATATCCGGTATTTGCAAAACAGTCAGAATTTCAAAGGAAGAATTGATTAAAAAAGAGAATATTATCTTCAAAGTTCATGCCGATAATTGAGTAAAGAAATATACTAAAAAAATCAAACATTCAAAAATGTCATTGCATTGTAAAAGTCATGGGAATGTATAATTATTCTAAATACAGATGACTTTTTGCATGTTTCAGACAGGATATGACTTATTCTCATAACCACTGATCCACTTTCAAAATTCTATTTTGTTTAGTTCCGCCTTTGTTTTCCCGTTTAGGGCACACACTTTCTATTACTTGGGGACCATACGCCGCTTTTCATGGAATGGCACAGTAGTGTCACATTGAAGGTTCCTTGAAAATCGCCGTAATTCAAAATTTTACCATTTCATGTTTAAATGCTGAATTCTGCTTAAGTCGGTGCTAGGAGGCGTGGACGATAGTTTGCACTTGACATTACCATCCATGAACAGGCTCAATGATGGGCTTTCTTTAGGGATTCTTATTTTCTTGTTTTATATTACTGTTTTAATTACAATTTTCAGTAATTACATGGGCTATTTTTTACTATATTTGTAATATTTTAGAACATGTAGTGTTCTAGCTACTAGTTCAAATCACCCTATTTGTTCAGTTGACCATACTTTTAGAATCTGATATTAAAAAACTCATGAAAACAAGAAGGGTCTGGAAGCTTTAAACACGGCTAGTTGATGCTCTGAAGGAGGTGACATCTATTCTTGTTACAGTACACTGGTATTATATTAAAGATCATCTATGATCAGACCAACATTTCTTAGCCTTACATCGTGTCACTCCATTTAGTATCTTTCAGATGGCATATATGGTACTTTTTTTTCTTCTATTTTTACACATATAATTCATTTATTTATTATTGGTTTATAAAGAAATAATATGTTTCGGAAATTTCGTCGTTAAATGCAGAAGATTATCAATTTGTAAGGTCAAATAATAATGAAAATGAAAAAAAAAATGAATGAGAGAAAATGTCATCTACAACACATATTCAACACATTTTTAGAATTATTTCCATGATATTATTTTTCCTATAATATCAACATCTTTGGTATGGTTTTATTGGTCGGAAATTGCTGATATTGATTTTTGACATCGACTTACTTATATTTTTTTTGGTAACATCTGCCTTAATAAATGATCCTGAAATAAAATATTGTTTAAGTAAAATAAAACATTATACTTTGACTTTGACTTCATCTTGGTATGGAAGAAAACTAAACATTTCTCGGAGACTCTATAATATTTGAAGAAATGCAAGAAAAAGCATTTCTAAATCTCATAGGCATACTATAATATGTTTTGCTTATTTAGCATACATGCATATCTCAATCATAAAACAATTTAGGCTTTTTGATCGCCTATAATGTACATCACAAGCAAACAGAATTATAATTGTACGATGTAATTTATACGTGGAATGTAGGGAGAAATTAGTTTACTTAATTTGTATTACAAGTAAACAAAAAATATCAAGTATACGGAAATTTATACCATTCTTTAAATAAGTACTGTTGTATTATAACGTTCAAAACACATTTACAATGTTTGGAGGAAAGCAATCTAGATATATGTACAATATATTAATAAATATATTCAAAATTATTGTTATGAAGCAAGTAAATTGCCCAAATTTCGATTGGCTTACAAGCCTTGTATAACATGCCGTAGCAGACGTGAGTAACTAAAAAGGTTTTCGGTACTTCGGATCATTAAATTAATTACCCAGTCTTGTTCTATATGGCATATTTCTAGATTCTGACAAACTGTCTTCCAAAAACGACCTATTGCTAAAGAATGTTCAATTTCAACCTCTTTTCTTAAAGTGAAAAGATATCAAAGATGTTTTGTAGTTATCTGCAATAACCTAATAAAAATAAAAATCAAATGCAAGGGCTGAAAAAAAGTTAATCGACAACCCAAATATTAGCAGCACGCCTCCAGATTCATGCTAATATTCATGAAAATTTTGAAAATGTATTTGAATGTATAATATTGTGAAATAACCAAAAGGAAACAATTTACACATTATCAATGGCACTTACAACCCACGTAAATTACCAAAAAGTGGTCAAAATATGCATAAAAAGCCCTTACTGCGTTAGTAACGCAGTAGAAATATAGTTGTAAATACTGAAAAATCAGTCATTAACCGCACATAACACGTAACATATTACTTGAATCTTGAATAATTTTACTTTTTCTAAAATCGTAGTACAGATTTCTCAAGTTTGATTTTATTAAAATATTTTAAGACATCTGGAGGCATGCAGCTTTAATGTTTCTTCTATTTTATTCTAAAAGCATTCAAAGTTTAAAGACTTGCAAAAAAAACAACAATATCTGCCTATTTTAATGTCTGTAAAAGCAAAAAAAAACACACACACTAAATCACCAGAAAACTAGTAAATGAACCATTCAGCCCCCTAAATGCTGATTATTTCAACTTATGAAAGCTCATATTTGGTCCCCTGTTACAGTTAAAAAATAACTTCATTCGCCACAAAAGTTGTGCAATATTTCGCAAATAAATTTTTTGATAATAAGGAAAGTTTAGATAATGTTATCCTACATTATGATTTGCAGTAAAAATACTCTTTGTTTACAGTTTGATACTTTAATGAAAAATCATTAAAATGTAAATGACAAAAGTGCTAATTACGTCAGGTGATAAGCATTTACATTGCTTGAAATAGAACGGCCAACTTAAAATTATTGAAAAAAGTCGGTTTGATTGACCATGTCCGTTGTAATTGCACGCTACTGTCAACGCTCCCTAGCGCCGGCTTTAGCAGAATTAAACATTGACACAAAATTTGGTGAACTTTAGAATAAAGAAATTTACGCAAAAGTGTTCATACTAAAGTAATTAAGGAACCTTCAATGTGACTTCCATGAAAAGCGGCAAATGGTCCCAAAGTAAGGAATGCCTGTGACCTAAACGAGAAACAATAGGCGGAACTAAGTTAATGGAAATTTCCTTTATTAAAACAACATACAACCTTACTTTGCTAAAGAAGAAAAAATGTTTTTATATCTGAGGGTTAATGTACCTTTTAAATGAGTAAATTTAAGCATTTAATTCAGAAGATTGTTTCAATGTTGACAGACGTTTATGAAAGAAAGTTTCACCTACATATTCAATAGAATTCGGTAGGCAAAGCAGTACAGTTTGTTTCAATAAGTATTTCTATTTTTTCAAAAGTCAACATTTTATTAATCAGATATGATATATTAAACAGATCGTAGCATCGAGTTATAGATCTGAGAGCGGCATCTGAAACAGTATACAAGGGTAATCTCCGCTTGCGTTGGAAAGCTTACATCAAACACTATTTGTGTAAATAAACATCGGAAATTTAACCGATCATGAGAAGTGAGTTGTAGCCGCATGACTAACACTTCTCTTGACGATTGTAAATATTTTCTTTACGTGTTTAATATATATTTTTAAGTACACTGTTATTTCAACCACGAAATCGATAGCAATATAACAGGTATATTTGTGTATCGGGTGTACTCCCACGAAAAAGAGTACTTTGATTGGTTGTTGTTGTATATAACTGGAAACGGTGAAACATTATAAAATTACTGGAAGAATAAAGTGTAAGAGAATAATACGAGCCACAGATGATACCCTTCGTCAGTCAATCAGTATAGTTAAAAAGCCTTAACTTTTATTATTATAATAACATCACTATAATCAATATTATAATAAGGATGATTATGTACCGGTGGAAATAAAAACACACAAATTATAGAAGCTGTTCTAATCATTGTTTCACCGTTTCAGAATTTGTTAAAAGTCCTGAATTAAAGCAGCAGTGCTTTGCATTTCCTGTCGCCTTAAGAAACAAGTGCATCTCCTCATTGCAATAACTGATAAACTCCTTTTAAATTGTTAGGAACTTATTCCGTTACTACACTAATGTGACGATCTATTTGAATCTTCTAAGCATCTTCAAGAATACAAGCACAACTTTTAACTGACAATCTCTAACAGATATAAGAACATCATTTCTTAATATTGTCACGCCTTTACAATACGGACAAAGCTTAATTCCTTCTTGCAATATCTTTTTTTATTTTGGTACACGTCCTTTTATATTGAATTTCTTTTATATTGTATTTTTATCTCTTCATTGGTGTCGTTGCTTAAGACAATAAAAGTGTTATTGAACCATCACAATTGAAATATCAGTTAATAATTGTAAATATCTGCAGAAAATGGCTTACATCTTGGAAAGCAATATATGCTTTACGTCATGCACATTTGAATATAACCGAATTTTATCAAAATAAAATAATGTTCTTTTAATGCACCAGACTATTACTGTTATGTTAATTTGCACACTGAGATATAAATGAAGCACATCGTCACCAAAATAAAAAGCAAAGGCATACAAGTCTGACAAGATATAGTTTCGGACAAGTTAATTATGAAATACCAGAAGGAATTGATTACTTATTGAATAGCCATATTTTCTTTACTCATACATATTTGAATATTACTAAATTTTATCAAAATAACATAAAGTAATTTGCACCAAAATCATTTGATTTAGGGGGGAAAAAAACAAGTATTTTATTAGGGTTTTTGCTAACATTATCTGATGTGAAATGTTAGATTAACACACGAGTAGTCGCAAAATTTGTGATGAAAGAATTCGGAAACGTAAAAAGCCCGATAAAAAATTCTGACAGCTCAATTAAGCCGCCTTGATTAGAAAAAAAGGTTGACATCACACGAGGTTTGATCCGACTTGTAACATAAAATCCGAACATCACTACACTGTTTACAGCACCTTAAGCAGGACCGCCTGACTTTAGAAATAATTAAGGCGTTGTTAAGAAACCAGCGCGGTTACCACGGAGGTCCCTGTATCAAATGGTGTTTTGATGGACACGACAGTTGCTAATAATGTTTTCTAAAATGTTCAGTAATTTTGTAAATTTTCTGTAACTGTTGATAAGCGAGATTTTCCCGATAACCCGCGATCGCTGCTGATAAGCGACGCTGTGGTAAAAAAAGATGCGCCTAATGACTTTCTAATGTGTGTTTCTCTCCTCCAAGAGGAACTTATTCCATCTGTGCTTGTTTCGTTCACTGTTCTCCTCGTACCACTACATGTTCCAGTCACTTTGATGGTCCTTTATGCAACATAACCTCTAACAAGTACGTATGAAAACAACAAAAACATATTGAATAATTCAAAGTCACAAGTTTTATCAATTAATAAAATCAGTTTATACAATTACATATATTGACCCCACTGACCCATCCCCTTCCCCTCCCCGCCATTCCCATATAAGGCAATAAGTAACATTAGCCTTCATTTTAGTTGAAACCTCGACACTTTGTTTTTGCACTGTAGATTTTGTCATAGCGCTGCTCGCATATTTTATTCATAATGTTTTGTGTGTTTTTTTTTACTTAAAATCACAGTTTATCAGTACATCATTAATGTAACACCATACATGTGTAAATATAAACGACGGATTTTAGGTTGACTAAATAGCTAAAACTTGTAAATTGGTTACAAAATATATCATGTATACGATATAATTCTTGACTTAACTTGGCTGTTTACCATATAAAAATTAGATATTTTATGTCGAACTGCTTCCGGCAAAGAATAAATATTAACCCAACGCCTAACGTTTGAAGTGCTTTTTTGTTTTAATTCATTTATCATGGAATATGCACAACCAGTTATGCTATATAATGCCCCTTTGAACTTGAAAACATCGTAATAAGATTAAAGCGATAGTAATGACGTTATAATTTTAACAGGTAATGATATTAATTCGTTTATTGCCTCAAATTGACATTTTATCTCAGTTAAAAAGTTGGTAAATCAACTGCATCAAATCTGATTAGCTAAAATGAATACATAAGATAACTGGTTGTGAATAGCTAAATGCAAAAGTTATGAATCAACTGGGTAAAAAAGTATATGAAAGTGAAAACCGCTGTACTTATAAAGTTTTCTTAATTTATTGTATTTATATATTACATAACGCATTGACCAATTTGTTGGAATGTCAGAAATTTATCATATCTTAGATATAAAACAATGAAAGAGAATTCACACTATGCATCTCTTAACTTCAACAGGTGAGGTAGTTTGGACCCCTGATGTTGCTTTAAGTTTGTAACACCCGAGGTTAGCCAAATCATCTTTCCCGTTCGTCGCCATATGACCAAAATTGTGTTGGTGCACTGTAAAACAAAACAAAACAAACAAACGTATACGTGGAGCTCTTTTCGAATTTCTTTTGACCAAAGAAGCAAGCACATCTTTACTAGTAAAGCATTTTAATTTATATATTAATTATATAGAACTTGCACCAAAAAGTAATAACTTATTAATTATAATAAACACATTTGGGCTTGTAAGGTCATGTGTTCGGTGGCAATCTGTTTGACCTTTAAATGATCATTGCTTTCTTGAGGTAATTCCAGGATCACTTATTTGGTTGCATCCTGCTTCTTTAGGGCTGTATTTAAATTGCCATTGTATTCAAACAAGTTTCAAACAAACGAACAAACATAGTGGGCACCGTGCTCAAGTCATCAACAGAATAATGGCAAACATTAGTTTAAACATAGTTTATTCCGAACAAATTCACAATATATATACAGACAATAATGTACACAATACAAACATGATATGTTGAATAAGGATTGGGTCCGAAAGCTGAGCTTATAAAGGCCTTCTCCTTAAATGGCAAACATTGAAGTGACTTTATAATTTTACATATCTCTTTATGTAGGTATTAGACATAATTCAAACTAAGAACCACATTATAAACATGATGATCACCCCATTAAAGTAAAAGGAATATCACTCAACTATTTTTAAGAATAATCATATATTTTGAATTTACAATAAATAACAGAGACACCTAATGTGATGGCAAACATACGTGAAACTAAATCGTATCATAATTTTACATAGACGAGTCGAATCTTGTCATTTTGAAAGAGATTGTCGTCTGTTTTTCTTCTCGCGCAAGATGTTGTATGAAACGAACACAAAACACTGCAACAATACATGACGTCACAATTTTGTAACATGTCTGTTTGCTCAATTTTATACCACATCAATCATGTGCTAATTAATTCAAACATTACTGGCTTAAGATGCATAATTTAGATCAATTACAAAGGTATAAGGCAAGGAGGTGGATTTCATCCTATCCCTTTTAAAGCTTATATCCTGTATAGAATATTAACATATTATCAATATGTTTTTATTTTCACTGGAATTAAAAATTTGAATATCCGCTTTACAGGTTTTACAAAGGAATTATAAAATATAAGGTAATGCATTAAAACGTGTTTTGAAGTAGAGAGCCTAAGATAGAAAAAAGATGTTCTTGATACAAAGGATGAGAAGTTTGTATGTATACTTTTCAAGTTTTGTTTCATGTAATGTTTCACGTGGTAAATTTCAAAAAAGCTTGTAACATCAAGAATGAAATAATCATTATTTCTTTATAGGTTAACCATCAGTAGTATGCTTTGTATAAATATTGTATAAATATAGTTAACAATATTTTAGGCCAAGTCATTATTTCAATACTTGGTCCTTTAAAATAGATGTTATGTAATGTTTTAAGTAATGTATAGATTGATTTGTGTCTTATATTTCTGTATAGAAAGGCATACGTATTTTATAATGTTTTACAATACAATTTTATATCATGTTGTACGTATGAAGAGACATAAATAAACTATTTGACTTGACTTGACTTTATATAATGGCTTTGTATGAAAATTGGTTTTTATATAAACAGTACCAGGACAAATGAGATGTAATTGTATATATTAAGATGGTCAGTCAACCACTGTAATAATTACACTTCCTAGTATGAAATAAGTCACGTGACTATTTTCTTACGATAAAGGAATAATCATGAAGTACCCACACAAACATAGCTACAGAAATAACCGACAAGCTTGTCAGAGAGAAATATAATTCTACAAACCAAAGTCAACTTAATGATTACTTTTAGCATTGCTTTAAAGACATTACACGAGTCTTTCCAATGTTATTTTATTTCTTATAAAATTCCGCAAACTCTAATCAACAAACAAATAAAAGGTAAGCAGAACCGCAGACGAAATATTTTGAGCTCTGAAGAACAAAGCAAGCGTATGAAAATCGTTGCGTTTTTACCTAGGAATTCTTGATTCGGCTGTTTCTTTGCCTCAAGCCATAATAAAAAATGCAAGAATAAAAGATATAATGAGAGCAAGTGATTGCTGGAGCCCTGTTCAAAACTATATTCCTGATACCAACATATAAAACAAGCGAACATTAAACGCTCGTAAAACTTTATATCTAAACACCAAGAACATTACGTAAGTCTGTTATGGGCGGATTATTGTTTTTATGCAGTTTTCTAACAAAAATAATCCATTTATATATGAAATATCGCCTTTTAAACGTTTTGAAGAACATTAAATGAAGGGTAATGGTGTTTTATAAGATGCGTAACGAACAGTAGGCGAGTATTAACGCAATTTAAATGACCATACAAGAGTGGGCCTGCTAAGCCAAGCCAGTATGTAATCGTATAAATATACTCAATAATGATATACTATCAGCAAGATATGCCATTTTATAAAAGCGCCTGACAACATTATATGATGATATATATCTCATAATAGATTGTATAATTACTCATTTACACTTTGAAGGACACGCGAGAACATCGTGCATTAATCGCGTAATCGAGATTCTGATATTCCGCCATTTGTCATTTATTCCCAGAGCAATGTTTGATAACTTGACTTTTCACCCTTGTTGAAATGTGTTCAATTACAGTAGATTACAATTACAATTACATAATTATTACAAATGGTTATCACTTACTTTCATGCAATTGGTAACTAGCTTGACTCGCAGTTAAATGACATTAATTTAGATCATTTGTACAGCAATAATTCAGATATTAGCACGTTAAGAATTAATTTTGTCCAATGGTCTGGCACCGAGGCTAAACTTGTTAATTGAATATAAATTGGTTTTATGCAAATGATTGTGCAATATATTTTTTTGCTGATTTTGCAGCGGAATATAGATTATGTTTTACTGGACTTCAGTTCTGTTGGAGCCTTTTTTATATAATTAGGAGTTATAACAATGTGTTTTTTATATGAAAAACATTGTTATATTTTCTAGCTCTGATTTTTACCTATAATATTCTTATAGTTCAACGTTAACAGAAAAAAATGATTTGAGATGAACTTTCAAAAACCTCTTGAACCATATCGGGCTTTATTTGGTTGGAAGTTAAGTTTTTATATTTTGAAATATAAATTCCCTACATTTTGTAATGGGCAGTTCCAAAATGAACGCTGGACAAGTCTATTGTACACATTTAACTGGGTAAGGGTAGAAATACCTATCTCATTACATCAATTTAAGTAACAAAAACTGATTGGGAGAATATGTGAAATATTTCTAAATTCAACACTGATAGACTCCACGCTGTCTCGCATGTTGTACTCATTGTCTAGAACAAGAAAGCGATGGGCGGTACACACTTTAAGACTATATTGTGCCGCTCTCTAGCGTCCATGACCTTGCGCGCTTGTTCAAACACCTCAGCTAGGCGAGACGTCCCTTTTGGCTGGCGCTGTGTTTGAACAGGGGTTCG
This sequence comes from Ruditapes philippinarum, assembly GCF_026571515.1. NCBI lineage: Eukaryota > Metazoa > Mollusca > Bivalvia > Venerida > Veneridae > Ruditapes > Ruditapes philippinarum. The sequence continues at coordinate 38,860 of NW_026852814.1, forward strand.
CTAGAGGTAGGACCAGTAAATAACCCATCATTAAATTTTAGCACACAATACGAATGCACAGATACTTATACAGCTTAATAATTTCAATGGCGGCAATACGGTGTTGGGAAGAAAGCTATTGAGTTATGTATAAAAGTCATTTTCAATAAAGAAGATGATCTTTTCACAAACGCGTGTCAAGTTTTTGTGAAATTTGAAAAGCTCTGTCACAAAGGAGATTTTTTCAAATGTTTACATTTGTAAAATATTCACAAAATGTTATCTGAGACATTTTAGTTTTATGATTAGGGTTGCCGGCTATTAGTAACATTGGATTTGAATAAAATACGAAAAGCTCTTATACAAGTTCATTTTCAAACAACGCCTCTTTAATTCCAATTCATTTCTATATGAAAAAATAATGCCGATAGTAAAAAAAAATATTTTAAAATATTTATTTATATTCGATATCCATTCACATGAATTAAACTCATTAAAGAGCTGAATGAATAAAAGAACTGAACAACATTCGCTACCACTGTATGTACAATACCATGTCCTAGTTTATAATTTGAAACCTGAATGGCTACATTAGAAAAGCAACTAGGGTAGTAGATGAATGTAAATATTGCCATATAATTTAAACATTTATTAAATAAAAAACATCATATAGATCATACAATTTAAGAATGTATTTTTCATGAAATACTGTATGTACTAAGAAAGAATCGTCCGAATAAGTCTTAGCCGAATTATTCATTCCGAGTGGTATTTGTTTTAAAAATTGAACTAAGAAATATTCATAATAGAATAACACCTAAATGTTAAATAAATGAGTGAATAAATCTGCGTTGGTGTTTGGCTTCAAACAATGTCAATATCGTACACGGTTTTAAGATTTAAATTTAAGCTTTACATGAAAAAGCTTTAAAACTTAATTAATATTCATTCATCAAGCATCTCCAAGTATTTTACCATCAAATAAATTGTTACAATATTTTTACGAATATTATTATTATTTATCATTATTTACGATAGTACTGTTTTTACAACATATACATTCTAATTTTCCTCTGGGCAGCTTTTAATATGGCCATCCGAATTTCAAGAGAGAAACTTTTTTTTATTTTTCCTCAAATATTCAAGTCATCCGTAAATTTTTGACTCTATAACTTTGTAATACTTTGTAGAGTTCAACGTTAAGTACATACAACACATTTCTGAAAAGAAAAAATAACAAAGGAGCAAAACTCCAGTATCAGCGACGACCGTCTTCAATTTTCACTTGTGCGAATTGCAAAAAAAATATTTAATACGAACTTTGAAGTTCTAAGCACAATCGTTTTATAAAAAACGTTATGATTTTGTCAATGCTCAATTTGCTACAACCATAATTCAATTATCGCACCCGGGCTCTTATCCTTTTATATCAAACTGCATTGTATTTGTAACAGTATGTTGAAACAGACATCGCATTAAACATGTCCCTGTCGGAACTGCAGGAGCTATAAATGGCTTTTAAAAGATCTCACGTTTTAGCACGCTTTTGAACAACGTCTCTGTGGACTATGGTGACATTTTAAACTCATGCCCGAAGTCGACCGAATGGAAATCCCTGAAGTAAGAAGCCAATCTCAGTCACGCTTTGACAAAGACATCAAACGTAGCAACACGTTAGAACGTCATTATTCTAACCAAGTGTACCGTAATGTGGTTAAGAACCCATGTCGTGTATCAAGCAGGGATCGTTTTCCAATGTTACAATGGTTTGCTGGACCGAAACATTTGCCTGAATATGCGCTTTTGTTTCTATCCTCTTATAGTGGCGGCGACAGATTTAAAGTTACTTTATCTTGTCAAGCATTCCCAGTCCACGTTCCATAAATTTTGAATGCTTACAAAAGTACGGATTGTATTCGTCAATCATTTTGTTAATGTCTTTCTGTTTTCACGTCTTAGTCTTTGAAATATTTGATGCCACATAACATTTATGTAGACAAAAATTATTTACTAAAGGAGCATAAATTTAACTTCTAAAAAACTTAATCTTAAGGTTCAATGTTCTCAGAAGTAGGCTCAAAGGTAATTTTTTTAACATAATCTTATTTGTAATAGAAAATTTGCGTAGAAAAATAAACAGTCAAATCTTAAAATCTTACTCATTTTTTAGTCTAGAATTATTGTTATTTGGCCATAAAAATTTGCCTTTACCTTTACTACTTTTTTACTTATTTTCTACCTGAGAACTATGTATAAAATGGATATAAATAAAAAAAGACTCGTTCACCTGATTTGAATAGCTTTTTCCCTTGTTTTATTTCCGCCATGTCTAGGCAAAGAACCTCTTTAAGAGAGTATTAATACTCAGTAATCGCTAGCACAGTGAGCATCTCTTGTAGGCCACACATGAAATCTGTGGAGGCAATCCACTTAAAACAACATGTGTAGTTTTGGACCCACTTTGACTTCCCATAAATCATAACGCTACAGACAGTTTTATCAAGTATAAAATAATTCTTAGTGAAGTAGTAACGCTTGTATCAAAATGAGGCGTTTACTTACCGTGATAGCGAAACGTTTTCAAGCCATCGTTTTTATGTGATAAATTTTGCCTGGTATGAATTATGAAATATTTTATATAAAAAAAAATGCACGTTTATTTCGGGAATATTTTTGCATGCAAAACACAGCGTTCTCTGTAATAAACGTAACTTGCAATTGATTATCGCCACAGCAGGTGTAAAAACAACAAAAGCTTCTTAAGAGACTGGTGAAACTTCCGTTTGATAGAAACATATTTATGTTGCTTTTAATTCTATTTCATGGGAAGACAGAACTGCTAACAATTGAATATCTATTTAAACTTATTTCGTGCTATATTCATAGTAAGGTATTTCAATTTTTTTTTGGAAAAATGAATGTAATGAAATATCAAAAGAAAGGTTTGTAGGTTTATATTAATAGAAAATCATTTGAAGTTTTATATCAGCTAACATTGTGAAATATCCAAAGAAAATAACTGATTCGTGCACCTGAGTGGAACGCTGAACAGCCGACGTTCTGTTTGCTAGCTGGATAATTTTCTCACATGAAAATACTTCAAAGTCCCTGGTGGGAAGATTCAAACCCGCAACGATGAGGGCCAAGTGGTTCGAAGTCAACGACCTTGGACACTTGCTTTACATACCATATCTGATCTTGGTCTGTACTGCAGGTCGCATTCTGAGTAGAATCCGTTGCCACCAGAAGGCTTAGGGTCAGTTTTGACCTTGTTGAGCATTTGCATTGTTAATTGAAGGTCAAGGAAAAGAATTAATAAAATTTATAAATAGAAAGATCCAGCTAGATCTATAAATGGATTTTATTTTATCAGAAGTTACACTATCTTATTATAGACTATTGTTATATTCAAGTATAATGTTTATTGTACTGTAATTTTTATTCATTTTTTTATTCCTTTTTCAATTTTTGAGTGGAACTTTTAATTACTTAATAAAAACACAAAAATATACACGCACACAAAACAAATTAAAAAATACATTTAAAAAATATCCCGATAAAAGAAAATCTAACATTGACATTGTAAAATAGCTGATTTGGTTAGGGTTGTGATGGTGGAGAGGTGGCGGAGGGGTAATATAAAGGTCACTACTGTCTAAATGAAATATATATAAATTATTTACCAGTCAGAATGCAAGAAAATAAGGAAATCTGATGAAATATGTTAATGATATCTGCTAATATACACTTTTTATACTTTGACCACAAATAAATAATTATGACATTGACCACAAAGATCATAGACATTGATTTATGTCTTTAATGACCTGTTCTATAATGGTGCATATGCTTTTTTTTTTTTTTGATGCGTTTATTTAAGGTCGCCGCCGGAAAGCCCATATGGGCGACCGTACACTCAAGTCGGGTCATCCAAGAGCGTCCCGCCGAGATTTTTCGTCGATTTTTTTCCAGCTTTATTGGTGGAGGAAGACCCCAGGTGCCCCTCCGGGCATTATTTCAGGCACGAGCGGGCACCTGGGTAGAACCACCGACCTTCCGTAAGCCAGCTGGATGGCTTCCTCACATGAAAGATTTCGACCCGAGTGAGGATCGAACCTACAGTGGTGAGGGACCTGTGATCCCAAGTCAACGACTTTAACCACTCGGCCACGGAGGCATATGCTTATCGACTTTACATATTTCATGAGTGGCTGTAGCCACGAGTGAAATATGGTAATTTTCATGCCACAAGATGAAAATAAATCATGTATTTATAGAAAAAAATTGAATTTTCTGTTTATTTTATACATTTTTCTCCTTTTTTGCGATAAAATTTGAAAGACTTTCCCTTAAATTTTGTGTACTGGCAGAATTTAAAAGAAAGTAGTCCGGCAAGACACCAGTGAAAATACGGAAAATATGTTTCACTGCAGTGAAAAATAAATTTTTACAGTGAAAATACGGAAAATGAAAATAAGCATTTTATTTCATCAATATTTCTCAATATTTCATTTATAAGTATATAATAAAACTTGAACCTGGACTTCTAATTCTTCAAAATCTTCCCCTTCCTCTGGCTATTGCTCATACCTAATTGTGTATTCTCTAACAAAAATAGTCATTTCAAACTTCTCAGATTTATCGTATCTCAATGCAAATAAAATTAACACCATTAAAACCACTGTTTTAATTGACTTCCTGTATGATCCCGATGTAAGAAACAAATGGTTTATCTAATAAGAGTAAGTAGAAGAGCATAATTGACACTTGTACAAAAACCAAATCAGTTTTACTTCATCGTAAATGTAACATTTTTCGGCAATGATCAGGTTGATATTAAGTGCAGAACTGTTGACACCTTATCATCGCGGTTCGAAGATCGCAACAGAATAAAATAAAATCGAAATAAAGCCCTTTCATCCGAAATTAATGCAATAAAAGCAATGATTGGCACCTTTCGCTAAAATCAGAAATATTCGCCAAGAATTTCCAGCGTGTACAACATAAATTCTGCGACTGCATTCGTTTCCGACTTTTTCCGTACACAAATTTTATATCAAAGGCTTGCGATGAAAGCCAAAATGGCTTATCAGCTGTCGTGTCATTCTACCTCAATTAGAGCTCAATTCTACCAATTATCTCCCAATTAACCACTAAAGCCGCTCAGAACTTTACAAATAACTCTCAGCTGACCGTCCCGAGACGCACCGCGCTTTACCCATAATACTTGTGTGGCATATGAACATCTTAAGTACTTTTTAAATTGAAATTTGCTTCATGCTAATTTTATGTCACTTTTATTATGTCGAACGGGTTAAACTTCATTTTATTTGCTTTTCAGAGGCTTCCAATGGAGAATTTTTTTACTACTCCACAATCGTAAAAAAGTTGAGTGTCAAATTCTAGAATTTTTATTCCAAAATAATCCAGAAACAAACCGTGCTCGGTTGAGGTAACAATTAAAAAAATGACTTTAATTAAGTATATAAGGACAGAAATGTTACTAAAATCTAGAAATGCGCACACAGAAAAAAATACTGTACGACATTATGCCGACAGTGAATCTCAAAATTTTATATTGGTCATTTTGAATATTATAACAAAATAATGGTTGCTATTTGTATATTATGCTTTGAAGTTGAGAAAGAAAAAAAAGAGAGAAAAACAACTCGCGGATAGTGCTGTTTCTTAAGCTTTTTATAAAAAAAATTCAGGTATTGTTGAATTTGCGATACTGTTTAATGTAAATTGTGATATCTTGGCCATCGTTTTTTATGTTGTAAATGGCCAAAGGTATATTGTATATGCCAATATGTCAATAAACTGAAAATGAAACTGCTTTTGGTTGTATATATCAGCTGTAAAACGTTATAATTATTTATGTAAACTCTATTTTATCTATAAGAGTCCTTGTTTCATGTGCAATAGGTTTTAAAACATTGGCGAAATTTTGATTCTCTTATTTGTAACAAAAGACTTCTATTCTTTCTTATTTTAACTTAAAACCGTCTGTCTAACCAAGATCATTATCTTCGTTTACATGACCCGGAGCAAGAAGAAACATGCCCGTATAAGACCACAAACTGGGTGCTGTCAAAAACAACATGCTCTTTTAACGAATGCGAGGTCAGACACAACTTAAGCAGTTAGTAATTAAAAGAAAACATGTTTGTTTACCATGTATAATCGGGACTATAGCTTAAAAGCTTTTGATCTAGTTTAAAGAAAATTGGTTGAAGGTTTCGATTTCAATTTCCTTGTTTAAAACATTCAATACATTTTGAGTGGCTGAATTGTGGTTTTTAGATTATAAATGTGAAGAACTGAAGAAGCTGTAGTTGTGGAGGGACGACATGTAATAGTGAAATGACTAAAAATAATTTATGTTAATTTCATTAAATAAATGTTCATTAAAATATGGAAGTTTCAAACACATTTTATAAGCTTTTTGCAGTAACTGCGATATTACTTGCAACAATTGATTAATTCACCAAGAGAGAGGCAAATAGTTTGAAGACAGACAAGATTGTGAAGTTTGTTGATTGATATTAATTGTTCATGTAAATAAGAAATAAACAGAATAAACATATTTCCTTATACTAAAACAAAACAGAAATAAAAAATAAGAAAACGATAATGGATAAAATCGTCCACGACACATGATGTGAGTTTTTCTCACGTATTCTGTAACAAATATTTGTATACAACAAAAAAAACTCCAGTAGACAAGTGTGTCTATTTAAAGGCCCATTAAAATGATTTTATTTTTATTTCTCAAAAGCATTTTCTTTTCTGTGTCCAAATGTAATTTCAAAAAAAGATACTTATTGGTCAACATAAACTATCTTTTGCTTATTTTGCTTTTTGGAATTTATTACACTTATAGTCTTTAAGTAGTTTGTATGAAATTCAAAATACTGCTTTGTTTTCATTTTGCTACTATTAAGACAAATAATTTCACAAACACCGTTACATTCTTTTGCTAATAAGCATGTAAAATTGCTCCAAAACCATTATTTAAACGTTATAATACTCATATTTGGCCTTTTTGGTGTAGGATTTATGTAGGAAAAAATGTATTCATTTCTGAGATATAATGTGCCTTTAAATTAAAGCAAAGTGATAGACAATTTCTGTCCTACAGGCAGCAACAAATCTTTTATTTGGAATTGTCAAAAACTTTACTCGTGTCCAGAGGTAAAATGTGCATGAGAAATAACAAGATATTACTGTCCAGAAAATTTATATCATTTGATCATATAAATCGTTATAAATTAAGATATTCTGTATTTTTACTGCAGTAACATATACTTCTCTATAAATAGGCATACGATTTAGCTTAATTTAACTACAAAAAGGGCATTATGAAAAGCAGACGATAAGGAAATACCTTCGCAGACGACAAAAACAACAACAACAACAACAACAAAAGAATCGATATAAAAACGCTTTTCTATATAGGCCGATCATTTAAGCATATGTGACATAGAAAGGCGACTATCGCGTTTAACACGGTCAGTAGAAGGGAACAGCTCTTTCATTGTTGCCTTGTATAGACACGTGCCATGTGTTAACACGTTGTCAAAAGATACATTTTTCAGATGAAATGTTAATAATAATATAACAGTTAGAGTATTTGACTACAAATGAACAATAATTCTGCGACATTAGAAAAAAAATTAAGTGCCCCGATGACTGGTATAAATATGACTACAGGCAGCTATATGCTTGGCTTGCAAAGGCTTTAGAGCTTGTAACAAATGTTACACGGAAGTTATAACTGGTTCTTAAGAGTTCACAAGAATCACGCTAGCATAGAATGAAAGTGTGTACATAGATACATCGGCATATATAGAAAATGCGATAAAAAGAATTGATCTGAAAAGCCAAAAGAAAAGAAAAAAAGAAAAGCAGTCTGTTGCTGACTTATTTTGAAAAAAACAACATACAATACACTAACATAATTAAAAGAACTGAAGTCGGTCACGTGAACAAATTATGTCAATATTTATTAATTTATTTGTTTGTTTGTTTGTTTAACTGGATATTTTGACCAAAATAAAATCTTGCTATAACAGCACAGAATGAGATATTTATTAATGAAATGCTCGTAAAAGAATAAAATACACCAGTAGTAAAATAGTGTATTCTTTTCAATAATCATCATTACATCAGAGGTGTCTTAAATGTTTCGTTGATGACCACTGGTTAACTAATTTTACATCACGAAGAAAATTGCTTCTTGTCCAAATGTTCAATGTATATAAAAACACCTGTGAGATTGGTACTGACCATCGCCCTTACAGCATTTAAATAAGGCCAATAAATCTTTCAAATCATCCGTTTGATGTATATATACGTCCCTACAATTCTTATATAATATTTTTACATTCTGAACCTATCGTTTAACGGTTACCGAAAAAAATGTCACACACAATACTCCAAAAAACCGCACTGTAGGTTAAAATGTATGTGAATAAACCCTTACGTACATATTTAAACTTGTTGACGCGTTCAAAGTCGCCGCTAATCCAATTTGATAGATTACAGGTATACAGTACCAACGTGCGCTTAGACCCACACACCTGCTGATTGTTAGCGAATTGTCACCGTAATGTTTTGGTGTTCAACCACCCGTGTTCTATAGATGGCCCATGAATATAAGAATAAACAAGACCTCGGGCGTTCCAACATCTGCACGAATGTTACAATTGTGGAATGAAGTAATGGTTTAAAAAGGATGATAAAAAGAAAAGTTGATTAAGATTGCTTCGGTAAGATATAAGAAATATGACAACAATGCAGAAAAGTGAACTGATCGACCGCCAAGTTGTAGAAAACCCTCACACATAGAAACGCTTCAACTCTTTACAAAGAAACAAATCCAAAAAACGCTTAATTTCTTAAATGAACTTGTCAAGCTTCCATTTTTGGAACTGTCATTTTCATTTTTCAGTGATGAAATTTGAAGTTGGTGAATCACGACTCCCATGAGCCAACAGACTACAGCCTGATTAAACTGACTGTGCGGATGTGCAGGCTTGTCTGGCTCTATACTGGTGTCAAAAATTAATTTGTATTACACTTGAAAGTGTTGAAAACTGAGTACCGCTCAAGCCGGTGCTAGGGGGCTTGAAGGATGTTGCACTTTTCATTATCCATTATGTACAGACTCAATCAAACCGAGTCTGCAATTTTTATGTAATTTAGTTGTGATTTATACTTCCGAGTGATCACAATTTCTCCAGATTTTTAACATGTATAAATATATAATTTTGAAATGATGGAAGTAAATATTATCAATACTGCCTCTGATTCCATTTTCCTCATTTCTTCTGTTTTGTAAAACATTACTAACAAATTAATTGATAATATAGCTGCTGCCGTTGAATTTTAATGACTTTTCATAGCAAAAAGATGGGCGCTAGCAACCCGTGTGTCATTAAACCGTATAATCTAATTGAAAATGCAGTGGGGGAAAAACATGTTTTGTAAGAGGTCCACTCCCGCTAAATTTCAATTTGAATAATTAATTTCTATCATTACATGTGTTTTTAAATGTAGCAAGCACAATTAAAGAACTTGTGCAAAATTTAATCGGTGTTACATCAAAATACTTTGATGAGAACATATTATACTGCTTTGAAATCATTATTTCATATATGATTAAAGAGAATGATTGATATTACCTGATTTTATCGGCGGTAGATCATCTTTATAATCACTGACAAATTAATTCTTAATTTACGGTTATGCCGAAGATTTAAAACTTATCAAAAATTAAACATCTATCTCTTCACATCATCCAAAAAATAATATTCCTACTGGACAGTCATCTTTAATGCATTTTGCGATAAAGGTGGAATTATTTATTTCCTAATTTATTTTTTTTTAAATTCGATTTGAACAATTTGCACGACACTCCTTGACTAACCCAAAACATATAACTATAAGTGATAGTCGCCTTAGAACATTTACTATCAGTACTAGCGTAATAGCTCATTCCTAAATTTATTTGATTTGAGTTTTACTTATAATTAAATCTGCATAATTTGTAGAAATTGGTTCACTGCAAATATATTACATAACCAGATTACGCCAATCATCAAATGAAAATCATGCATTAGGTGGAAATTCCTTGATTTCTAGCCAATGGTGCTTACAAATGTATAAGAGTTATCCAACCTGAACTGCATAACAATAAGATAATATTAGTCTATCACACTGAGAAATTGATCAAATTAGATACAAGAGGTGTTCATTACTGGGAGAAAATGAATGGTGTTTTTTTCCATCAATATGTTAAGTAATCCAATTCCGCAAAATATTAAAAATTAAATGAAATTAATCGTGATTATTAAATACCGTTACGTCGATGGGCACAATCCATAAATCAAAACTATATTCTATAATATATCATTTAATTAACTAACTAATACATTACGTAAATCCAATTAATAAACCACTAATACATAGAAAACTAACCTTTGTATCTAAGTAATCAAGTTAGGATTATTTTTATAAGATCACGATTATATCAAGTTTGTCAAATAGCATTATATCTTACACGATAATAAATCAACAGTTATTTAAACCTTAATTATCGTTACGATTATCGTTACGATTATCGCTGCCTTATCAACATATTACAGGGGACTACTTTTTCAAAGATGACATATCAACGGATAACTCACCGTTTCCAATCAATCCCTTGTTAAATAGGCCGACATGCATAAAATATCAGATGTCTTCTAATAAAAAAAATCAGATACCTTTGATTATCTTAAGACATGATTTCTGGCAAGTTTTAAAAAAAATCTGGAAAAGGGGAGATGCCTCGGAAGCAATGAAACATGAAAATTGCAGGCTTGTCGTGTTGGTTTTTTTTTAGGTGTTCATGAAGGATAATGGAAAATTGCAACATCCCTCACGCCCCAGAAATATACGATCTTCTATAACCCATAGACATGTCTATAAAAAAACTGAGTTTTTGTTTGGTTTTACGGCGCACCACTACAATTTAGATCATATGGCGCCGAAACAGGAAATATGGTTTTGGCTAACCACGGGTATTACAAATCGAGAGATCATATATCTATTAATAACATTTCCTTACTTACCTGGCGTTTGAATCTTTTTCGAAATCTCAGTTGAATATCAAGGTCAGATCTGAAGAGATCTAAGGTTCTTCCGCATGCCAGCTATCCAGTCGATCCATCACTGTAAAGGTCATACAGCGACTTTCCAGCTTTAGTGGAAGAGGAAGACCTTAGGTGCTTTTCCGTGAAATACGGCACAAGCATACATATAGCTGGCTCTCTTCCTTCACTTTTTTCGTGCTTCAACTTTAATCTATGGAACTTTTAGGAAGTTGACTTTATTGTTCCTTTCCTTTCATGCTTTTAACTAGGACAAAGGCGACCAATGCAGAGTAGGACAATGAAATTTATATTTCTAATTCACCTCTACTGAAACGGTATCACAAATAATCGAATAGGGATCGCAAGAAGTGTTTTAATTTGAGTTATTACATTCTGATTTTCAGTTTAAAAAATCCGGCCATTTTAATGACTAAATTTTTAATTTTGCTTAATCCGGTGCTGGGGTGGGGCAACAGCTTGCGTTTACGACTTTCTATAAACAGGCTCAATCAAACCAAGCCTGTAACATTTCTAATTTTGCTGTTTTGGGAGTTCTTCAAGATTTCAGTATTTTACCTTTTTTAGGAACGGGTACCGAGTAGAACCACCGATGTTCCGTAAGCTAACTGGATAGCCTCCTCCTTGGTGGATAATATGACCATTTTATATATCAAAACTACCGATGCAGATCACTTTCACTGAGTTTCATCTACTTTGTATCATTTTTTGGAAGGCAAATAATGTATGCGTAAGTTAGGCTCGCAGGAAAAGTATCATAACAGATCGGCATAGGTTCAACTTAATAGAGGACATACTAGGTAGAAATATTCAAGTCACTTACCCGTACTTGCATTCTTCTTTTTTTATTCGATATCAACCCACATTGCAGATATGTCATGAACACAAAGATGGTTATTTTTAGATGAAAATGAGTTGTCGTACGTGTCGATTAAAATGTCAAAAACGTGTCCATAATGCAAGTAACCCTTAAGCCGTGACCTGCAATGACGCGCTGTGAGGGTATTGTGTGTAAGAAACACGATCTTGTGTAAGTTACACTTTTGATTGACAGCTCGCTCAGCAGGATGACACAAAAGAACATCGTCGTCATAGTCACACTGGGTGCACAGGTGCGCTAGTAATAGAAGTCGTCTTTACGGTTAACTGCGTTGAAAGACAGTTTTTTAAACTTTTTAAAAAAAAGTACCTGTCGGGGGATGATGAAATATAGAAGGTTTTAAAACGTCGACGAGGTATGAAAAATGTTTCATTGAACGCCGCCTTCCCTTGTTGATCTTGTTTATCATATTTTGTTAGTTTTCATTTTCATCTTGTAATTATACAGAATGAATTATAATGTAAGTTGTTTGTTATGGAATAGAGGACATTAAGATTTGTTTCTGTTTGCGCAGATTATCTGCCCGTCTGCGCACATTCAATCAATTCGACATAAAGTTCCTGCCCCTCCCTGGATAAGCCAGTGGTTTCATTGCCCATTATTATATACCTGCGTGTATTACGCATTCTTTTCTTTAAGTTTTAGTGATTAACCTGACCATGCTCTTCCTTGTGCCCTGTCCTGTTTTTGTTTGGGTCCTCCTGGGCTCCTTGCCACTGGTTCTTGTTGCTGTGCTGGATCGTATGGTGGCTGCGTTCATTGAACGCCGCCTTTCCTTGTTGATCTTGTTTATCATATTGTTTGCATTGTTATAATTTGTGTTCATATGAAGCTTAATGTGGAAATGACCGCTTTGCGGAAATCATTATTAAATGAGCCGCGTCACGACAAAACCAACATAATGGGTTTGCGACCAACATGGATCCAGACCAGCCTGCGCATCCGCGCAGTCTGATCAGGATCCATGATGTTCGCTTACCAACCCTATTACAAGTAGAGAAACTGATAGCGAACAGCATGGATCCTAATCAGAATGTGCGGATGCACAGGCTGGTCTGGATCCATGCTGGTCGCAAACGCACTTTGTTGGTTTTGTCGTGACACGGCTCAAATGTGATTCAAGTACGTACGGTGTTCTGACATGGTTTGAAATGATAGTGTGTGTACCTATATAACACTAAATACATACATTAATGACCATGACTTTGATTCAAAATTTTAGTGAATATCAGGTACTTCTAATCATTTCATCTGTGAACAGTTTTTCATTGCCAGGTAATATAAATGTCTGGTGGCAAAATGCTTTACTTTAAGGTAGATGAAAAAATAAATGTTTCCTTTCCTTGTCATGGCTATTTAATAATGGCCATCATAAGTTAAATGCGTCATTGGTATCTGATACAATATGTTCAAGAGAGAAAAAACCGCTGTAAAGAATTATACCAAAATGTACTGTAGCTGGTAAAGCATTGATATAAACATATACGGTATGGGTTCATTCTTACAGGAACTTTACCTCAAGAACAACATATGTATGTATTTTGTGTTTAATGAGGGCCCATCCACCCGTTATGGCGCAAAAAGGAACTTTTGTCAAATTTGTCCAAATCCTATCACATCACCATAATCATATCACTCATGTCAAAATTTGCTTTACCCTGAGCGCCCCTGAGTTTTTATTTTATGTTCCCGGTTGCCTCAGGTAAGCAAAAGTTGGAGAATGAAACAGTTGGTAGAACTGCCCTGTTCAAACAAGTAAAACTACGCAACAAACAAGCATAGTTGCATGCACTGGACCTTTATTTTTTTCAAAAGGTTATAAAGATATCTTGAGTTACATTAACGATGCTTTATATTCATTAAACAAACGGTTCATCTACATAAAGGGCTTAAAAAGGATGGATCAGCTTTTATTTATTATCTCAAACTGTTCAAATTCCCCTTCATTGTCTGTCATGATTAAAGCATTATAAGTGTGGCGCAATGGTTTATTTAAATCAAAATATTGAGAAAGAATCTTCATCAAGTCTTTATTACAATTATATAATAGCAATAGAAAATGATAATGGTTTTTTCACGACTCAGTTGATGATAAAATTGAGAGTAACGACATCTCGCCGGTACTTTGAAAACTCATTTTCTGCTATTGTAAATGCTTCCCTCCACGGAATTGCGAATTAATGAAGTCACGCCTTGGTCTACTACTGTTCATTGTATTTTCATTTAAAGTTAACAAGTGGCACAAACCAGTTTAGGAAGTCATTTCAAGCTTTTCTTCACAATTTGAAAGTGACTCGCACTTAACAATATGATATGGTCAAGGCGGGTGGGGTAGATTTTAATGAACTTTTGGAGGTCCAACGGTGAACGATAACACGCGGCATTAGTTCTTGCTGGGCAGTTACGGCAACATTGTCAGAGCATAAAATAGTCTGCAGTTTGCCTTTAATCTTGTATTCTTTATTTGCACCGATTATTACACATTGACTTCATTTAGAAGTTAATATACAACATTTATTCCATTCCAAACCCATATTGATAGACAGGTGATATTTAAGCTAAGGATCCACATTCAGAACGTTTTCAAATACTTATTGCTAAAGTGTTTTACAATATAAACAAAGATATTCTTGGTGTCAGTCAGTACAAAAAATATGAAACAAAAATAACATTTGAAATCCAAAAATATTCCTCGATCTAAGTATCTGCTACATAAATTACATATATATTCTAATAAAATGCTCATTAACTGGTCATAAAGCAGAAGAAATGTTGTTAATATACAATAACCGAGCCGTGTCCACATGTCTTGCATCGATTGAAGCTGGGGTATGGTCTAGTAAACTTCGTTTCCTTGGCGCCACGCGCTATGGAAGAAACTCAGTGGGGAAGTCGTCTGCACAGCACGAGACCTGGCGAGATAAAATGAGATCTTCTTAAATGATGATGACTATGAAATATGTGTTTAAAGACCGTGTTAATCAAGAAAACGGGAATTGGGTTGGGACAATGTTTTTATTTTCTGGTAAATTCATTATGGTATATTGAAAAAATAGAACGCTACTGCTTTTGAAATTTGATGAAACTCTGTAACGGGGCGGTAGTCATTATCCTGCTCAAAGCGATGTTTTTGTTAATGTATTTCATTTTTGCTTGTTTGGCATTATTTATTAGCTACTTTACCTCAATGTTTTCTTTTGAATGATAATTCATTTTATTATCACAGCGTCAAAATTCATAAAAATACCACACAAGCAAAGCGATTATAGTTGGTATAAATCAAATATCATAGTTGATCTAATTACAGATGAGGTTACGATTTTTTTTCTCGTTGAAAAGACATTTTCTTTAATGAAAACCACAGGAAAAGGTTTGACTGTTTTAAAATAAATTTCAATCAGTTTGCAGACAATTTGAACTCTTAAAAAATTGACTCGTATCAAACTTTGGATGATATATAACAAATATGGCTTAAACAGGTGCGTGTCAAAAAGGGGCAAGGCTTTTTAAGGGTCCCTTGCCTTTTTTGATTTGTGAAAGACAAAGGCACTTTTTCTTGAAATTGCGCAGTTTTAGCTTTATGCCCCTAAATTTGAGAAAGAAAAAGCTCCATATTGACACAATTTGTAAAAGTCGATTTTCAATCCATTTTTTCCTTTATTTAAAAAAAACTTTTTTTTAACTTTAATTGTTTAAAAAGCACTGGGGCCGAGGTTATAAAGAAATATTCTAAATTCAAACTCAGATCTCAGGTATTTGATTGGTCAGAAAGAGGCACAGAATTTGAACTGACCAATGAAAATCCTGAGATTCGAGCTTTAGCTCAGGAAATATTTTTGTAACCTTAGGGCCTGGTTTCATCGATTTGAAAATGCTTTGGAAATTTGTTCTTTTATTGTGTTGTAGCGGCAATTCAATTTAAGTATTTCTTTTAGTTGTGAAGCTGAAATTTTGGAATTGTGGAGGGGCTTTTATAAGGCCCGATATATAGACTAGTGAAAAAACCCTGCCTCTGAGGTTTTGCAGGCATGTTACTAAGAACATAACTAGGTATCTCTCATAATAAAGCGAGTTGATCGCACGTAAATTCACACTACGAGATACTTCTTAAAGAGAAGTCGTATACTTTTGTTTAAGAATATACCGGCTCTTCTCCAAAGTCCCTTGGAATCCGACTCTATGTCATTAATAAGTAATGCGAGTCGGAATTGCAGACTTCAAAGAACTACTTGTGCCCCGCCACTGTGAATTCGAATCCTGACAGATACTTTGTATTAACTAATGTAAGGAAGCTATTTAGCTTTATTGTGAAAGATCGGTGGTTCAATTCAGGAGTCCGTCTATGCCTGAAATAATGCATGTAGTGGCAAAATAAGTCTTCCTCAATCGTTTTAGCTAAAAGCGTTATCTAAAATCAAACCAAATAAAAAACAAATCAAGTAAATAAATAAATTGATAAATAGATAAATGTATGTCTTTTTTAAAGATAAGATAAAATAATGCTATAAATCATATTTTGAAATGTTATGTTTTTCACACGTTTTTAAATATACATAACTCATATCTTTATGAAACAAAAATATACATCTCAATCTTATATATCATCAATTGAGCAACTTCACGGCTTTCCTCCAGGAGAGAGCATGCTACCACACCGCTGCTTTCTCTTTGATGTAATATCACGTGACTTGAACTTGTTGACATGCGCACTGAGGTGTTGAGTGCTGTGCTACGGTGGGCCGGTCGTACTCCAGATGTTTCGTGTAGAGAATAATCAGCTTTTGGATTATATTCTTACAATCAGAGCAGAGATATTAGATTATGTGCAGATTTTTGCATTTTGAACACAGCGCTTATGAAGGGTCATTAAGATACCATGTAAGATACTGGGAAAAAGGAATATTCTAGCTCTGTATGATCTAGGCAAAAAATACGAAACAATGCCTACTTTGCATTTCGTTATTGCAAAAATCACTGGTTGTTATTTTATATATCCCATATAAGATTGCTGCATTAATTATCTCCTAATTTTTTTTTATAGATAATAGCGTATTTATATGCAGCCATACTTCCTAACGACAATGTCTATAAATAGAAAACATTTGTTAAAAGAGTTCCACTGAAGTCATAAGTCCTAAAAACATAAAGTTTGAAATTCTTGCGTAGATCACATCATGCACTTAAAATGGAAAAATCTACAAAAGATATTATAGAAATATACTCAAGTTAAATTGAAAATCAATTTTTACCCCGATTTACCCTTACACTGCTGGAACCCAAAGTTATTAGTCTATGCCAACCGTATAGAGCCAGGCAAGCCTGTACATAAATGCAGTATGACCTCACTCTATACGGATGTCTTTATCCTTCTTTGATTTTATATCAGTTCTGTTTTTCTTTAATGTATTTATTTATTCATTCATTCATTCATTCATTCATTCATTTATTCATTTATTCATTCATTCATTCATTCATTCATTCATTCATTTATTCATTTATTTCTGTATTTATATTTTGCATTCAAATCTTAGCAACAAACAGTGGCATTACGTTTCCTACAGAAGCGCCATTTTTTACGAAAAAAATGTGCAAAAAAAACGCTGGGTACCTCATAACAATGTACCTGAATCACATTTTATCACCTTTCTATCAGTATAATATCACACTAGTTGTTTGTCAAATGTCTTAGGTATACCAAATATCTAAACAATTAAGTTTTAAATAGTTTTTTATACTTATTAAAATCAATGGAACACAAATAGTGAGGTCGTCATTCTCAGGAATGGTCGTAAAATGAAACAAAGTTCTGGAAATATTTGAAATGCTGATTTAAGTATAATGTCATGACAGACGTATATTATCCATTTACTTACCAAATTAAACGTCTCGGCGTTACTTTTGCACAATTCGTGCGTTATTTTCACATGTCTGCGTTACTGAATATACACAGTGGATACATGCAACATATTTTTTTTACAAAACTGTGACCGATTTTAGACATTTCCGTAGGATAAATGATGAAAAGTTACACTGACATTGCCAGAGTACTTTATACTTTATTTACTGACTCATACAATCACTTATTACTTTCAAGCAATTAAGAGCCTTGCATTATTTATTATTTTAATTCTGTTCTAATTGAAAGACAAATGGCATTTAACTTGAACTTTGGCCTATAAAAAGAATGTGTTTATTTACTTATCCATAATTATGATATTTATAAAGTAAATTCTGGAAATTTTCACTTTTCCTTACAGACTCTGGGACAACATGGGCAATACGGACAATTGATTTTGCCGTCCTTAAGAAACCGTAACACAACTTTGAAACGTTAAGATATGGTGTGATTCATATATTTATAATCCTGACCGAGAAATTGTACCAAGAAACATAGAACATAGATAAAAGATTTGCGAGTGTCTGTTATGAAATTACGATTATCTATGTTTTCTTCTTTACGTTATAACGTCAGTACGGGCTTACAGGGCGAGCAGTGTTCACTGAACGCAGCTCCCGACAACATGCAGTCACACAACAGAACCTCCGTAAAGGTGAAAGACACACATTCGAACACCGAACACAAAAGGGCAAAAAAGGGAGAAAAGGGAGAGAGAAAGTCAAGGAGGGTACATGTAAATAAATAACAAATGACTCCGGGGAGAGAAGGCAAGGAGGGGTCAAAATTCATTTTAGTCTGCCGAGTCACTTTCCAAGACTTTTGTAACCAATATTTGAGAACCGTGACCTGAGCAAGTAACAATTTGACTTATTTTACTGAGCAAAAAAGTAAAAAGCAAGATCATCAGCTAACGTGATCGTAATTAAGTTCAATTAATAGTAATGTTAAATTTATGATACTGTTAGTTAATGTTCGGGTATACAACAGAGGGTTTAATGAAGCGTGTTCCGTTAGAAATTACCACACTACTCCGACGAGTTTTAAAATGCATTATGCATCATTGAAAACGAATTTGGGTGTGAAATACGACAGCCATTCTATCTGACACCATGTTGTTTAAAAATGTCTAGATGGCGTAGTATTTCTCGAAAAAATCAGAACTATCACGAATATTCCGTTGCACATGCGCAATTCACATCTGACCACATTAAAAACATATAAGTGAACAGCGAGTAGTGTCGTTAAAAACAGATGAAATAGGGAAAAAAGCGTATTTTGATGTCGGTTGATATCTTTTTCGAGTGTAAAACTGTATATAATGTAGCAGAGATAATTAGAAATAACATTTAGTTTTACTTTCTTTTCGTTGAAAACATTTTAGATGCTATCGTGTGTCACACATACGTTTGATCTATACTTCATTTTGAAATGAAATCAAAATAAACAACCGACTCTGTGAACTTCCTCACGTGTTCAATATCGATTGTTTTGTCACTGGTTTATCAAGATATATGCACGTTTTGCACGTGTTTATCAGTTTGATAAATGCGTATATAACACATGAACTCGAATAACGTGATTTTGTATTCTTTAAAGTGGGAGTCACACATATATATCTACCAGATTCTTTGTTTTAAACATTTGCAGTTACGTTAATAAGGCTTTACTTTTGATCCGGAATGAAACAGACCATGACCTTGACAACTTGTTCTTGCGCTTTTAACGATTGTTCATGAAACGGCGATTTCATTAAAAACCTTAAAGTTTTATGACCACATTGCGGAAAAAAATACCCATGTCTTTGATAAACATCTTAACGCAATATCAATTATTAAACAGTCAATCATTTTGGTGTGCTTAAAGCTTAGACTAAATTCCCGACGGAACAAATACGGTGAATAATTTTTATTTTTACTTTTTTCCCCTCTCTTGAATCACAGCGGCTCTAGTAAAGCATTTTAAGGCGATTATTGTAATGACAGATTTGATATTTTTTCGAATTTTAAAATAAACGACCAAGTCCTCTGTTATCTTTTCCTGTTCTTTATCTACTCTTCTTTGTTTCAATTATCATGAAAATATCGCAAAAAAGCAAATACATGTATTGATAAAGAAATGTTACCTATATTCGTTTAGTGCATCATTCCAGTCATGTGTGTGAATCTTAGCAAAAATAACAAAACATAATTAAATCTTAATGTATATTTATTGCATGTTTAACGTTCATATTAGATCTAAGCTTATCTACTATTATGTTTAGTGGATTTTGTCGTATACATGTATTTAAATAAAAAATGATAAGTTATATTTCATCTATATATTGAATGATAATGGTTTTAATATGACGAATAGTTTACACAATACTAGTATGTCACATTTTATCAATTTATTTCAGTGAAATATGACACAAGCTGTTTGGGAAATGACTCGGGTATCCCGAATATCAAATACAATAATGTAATAGAAACAATTTTGTACGAAACACAAAAGTCGTCTTAAATATGTTAACCAGGACGTCATTCTCAGGAATGATCTTTAAAAGCAAACACTTTCCTGGAAATATTTAATGAGGTTTAAAATATTAAGTCTCAGCAACCGTTTGCCCGAATTTATTTTTATAATTTGATTTACTATGAAATATATGTGTCCATTTACATACCAAGGTGCTCGTTTAGGTCATAGATTTGCACAATTATGCGCAACTATTGCCTAATTCGTGCGTTATTTTCACAGTCCTCCATTACTGGATATTCAAATGTACACGGTGCATACGATCTTCATCAGCAAGTCACATTCCATAAAACACAAAGTATTTCTCCGGTTAACAAACACAGTCATTTTTACATGGTGTTGTTTCATTAACTTATTCATAATTAAAAAAAATTCAATAAACAAACATGTTTAATGATCTACAACAATAATCTAATATAATATTACCAGTCAAAATTTCTCATTTTTTCTCGACGCATAATGATATTGTCCTCCAAATTCTTTAGTTCAGTACATATGCATTCAACTATATGACTGTCGTTAGCTGGTGCGTCATAAAACTCACAAAACAAACAAATAAAAATCTTGACGGTGAACCGCTTTTATCACATACTTTGAGTATATTTGTGTACGTTTACTTAAAGCATGCTAATTAATGTGTTGCTCGCCTACGCAAAGATCAACTTGATTACGAATCAGTAATTGGCCGCTTCAATGCGTCGAACCACCGTAAACCTAAAAATATTTTAAAAACCGACAACAAATAAGTAAATAATTTAATAAAGAAATAAAGAAATATAGTATATCGTATCCGAAGCAGTTGGAAACAATTAAAAAGATTTGATTGATTGCCGTACGTCAATATCTAAAATAT
Source organism: Ruditapes philippinarum (assembly GCF_026571515.1). Lineage (NCBI taxonomy): Eukaryota > Metazoa > Mollusca > Bivalvia > Venerida > Veneridae > Ruditapes > Ruditapes philippinarum. The sequence goes on from NW_026852814.1 coordinate 60,141, forward strand.
TCATAGATGATTTGTCAACCCAGGTGACAAGCTCTCTCTGTTGATGCTATCAGGGTCATTAAAAATTACAAACACGGTTTATCTACGAGTTATTTCATAAAATGTATCAATAATTAATTCGTTTTAGATCCAGATGAGTAAAACAACTTTATTATATGGTTGGATATCGAAGCGTTTAGTAAACCATACTGAATTTTCAAATAGCAAGATATATTGATAAACGTAAAATATATCAAAACAATAACTAGATAACGCTGATATTAAAGCCACCCCTTGATTAACACCATTGTTGTGATTAAAGTCTTTTTTATCTTCTTACTCAAAAAGTTATTTTTCAGTTGACTTTTCTATTTAATAGAAGTTATGAATGTATTCCTTTTTTCAAAACAAATTGTAACATTCATTTTCAAAACAAGTTGTAACATTCAACTTTTTTGGTTTCATTTCTGTTTAGAGCCGAGTTATTTTATACTACGTAAAACGCACTAGAATCTTTTCCTGAGCTTCATTCATGATCATTTATGAAGAACAGAGAAGTCTTTCAGTTTGCTTGCATGTTTGTTTTGAAAGGTATAACAGATATATTAAGATAATCAGTGCAGCACTTTGACAGGACTTGTATAAGCCATATCTTTCCTTGTGCAATCCTCCCCTTATCATACAGGTGTTGATGTCTTTTCCGCGAAAAGTCTAGATATATCGCGAAATGTGATTTATTATTTAATGAAAGTGTCAGTATTAATGTAAAAGGTCGAATAATCAGTCATCGGATTTGCAGATTTTGTTGCTTAATGCATAATCGTTACAAAATCACGATTTAATTTTCAAGCATGCTATTACATGAATGGAATCACGTATTTAATAAGACAATAGATTTGTTGTGATTGTCGTTGTCAGATTGATCTTTTTATGAAGTATAACATGGGTGATAAAACGTGTAACACGAGGGATGTCTAACTATGTGTATTGTGTGCAAGAGCGGCGTTGAGAGACAAAGCGCCACGTAGACTCATACGCCCTTCTATATCTTTTTTCCCGCTTTTTTTCCTGCGCGCAACATCATCAGCAGAATAATCATATCTATATAAATATGTATATTTGTTGAAATATATCAAGAAAGTACAGTATAGTGTCAAAGCTGTTCCCTCCTAGATTCACGATAAAGGATGTAGAACAACTTGTTTTTGTTGTATTGTGATATAAATCTACGATAAGCATTGAAATAAGTTTTTTTTATAATCATTTGGATTTGTTTTGTATTGTACCATGTTTTTAAAGTATTTATTAAGTATGGAGGAGTTAATAAAAACATCAGATTTGTTTCTTTGTAATTGCCATTAAAAATGAATTTGTCATGCAAACCAGTTTTTTTCTAATAAAAGCAACACTGTAGACAATCATTCGTAAAATCTAAACATAAATATTTTACGCTTATTAATAAGGCATCAAAAGAATCTATTTTATCAATGATATGCAAAATACATATAATACTTACAAAATCCCATTACCAAATAATGAGATAAATAATCTGTAAATGTATATATCAAGTGGCTTTAATCTCACAAAAAAGAGCATTATTCTACATAATAAATCTCAAATCAAACAGTCATAATTTCGATCAAGGTATTTCATAATTCATTCTTTGACAACTCCTAAATATAGAATAAAACCATTTCATAGTAGTTAAAAAAGTTACACCAAAATAAAAATAAAGTTTACAGAAATGAGAACTATTAAGGAGATTTACACGTGTTTAAGATTATCATTAAAAGCTTTAATATCTATATATATTTTGAATTTTGTCATATTGCCGTGATTTTTCAAACGGTAGATCGATATTCAAATTATTTAAACTATGCATCCATTCCAATATATTTGCAAGTATGTGTCCTCTCTACTTTCTTCACTATCATTTCATTATCTTTGCAACCATGTATCAGTTTCAAAAGCTTTACAATCGTGTATCCATTTCAATAGCTTTTTATACTATCTTTGCAACCATGTATATATTCCATATTTACAACGCTATATATACACGGTGCATATCCATATCGGTACCCTCTTTGCGAAATCTGCTCAAACGGTACCCTCTTTGAACATGCACAGGTCATTCTCTGCTAAAAACAAACCAGCAATGGATAACAATCCAGTAAAATTTCATTGTAATAAGGAAAGGAGGTATGACACGTAGAAAAGATGTATACCACGGAACACTAGAATGTTTTATTTATGTGCTGATTTGTCATGTGCCCGATTTTCATGTACTGCAACTTCACAATAAGCTACAAAAAATCGACATGTCTTGCCTCGCCCATCACCTCGACATATTTTTCGGGCTGAAATGAACCTGTGGCTTGATTATATATGCATCATACATATTTAATATGTTCATATACATATCATCTTCGGACAAATGGCAGTATATTGTCAAAAATAAATGTAAAATTCTTAAAAAACACCTACTTTCGGTTTTGCAGCGGCACGGGCTACCTCTCTTCATTTGAATTTTTATATCACAGGTACCCTCTCATTTTTGAACACATAGGTACCCTCAAAGCACGACATATGCTTTTATGTGCGTTAATCGCTAAGTATGTAATATTTACATAAAAGTAAGAAATATTACATACATACTTAACGATTAACGCAAATAAAAGCATATGTCGTGCTTTGAGGGTACATATGTGTTCAAAAATGAGACGGTACCTGTGATATAAAAATTCAAATGAAGAGAGGTAATGCAGACACAATTAAGTAAGAATCTTGCCATGCAGACAAAATTTTGCAAGCATTTGGCCATGTAAACACGATTTGTGAGCATTTAGCCATGTAGACACAATTCGCAAGCATTTGGCCATGCAGACACGATTTTCCAAGTACTTGGCCATGTGGACACAATTTGCAAGCATTTGGCTATGAAGACGCAATTTTGCAAGCATTAGCTCATGCAGACACGATTTGCAAGCATTTGGAAATGTATTAAATATACGCAAGCATTTTGCCATGCAGATACAATTTTGCAAGCATTTGGCCATGCAGATAATACCATCCGCAAGCGTTTGCCCATGCACACACAATTTGCAAGTATTTGGCCATGCATACATGATTTGCAAGCATTTGGCCGTAGAGACACGATTTTGCAAGCATTTGGTCATGCATACATGATTTGCAAGCATTTGACCATGCAGACACGATTTGCAAGTATTTGGCAATGCAGACACGATTTGCAAGCATTTAGCCATAAAGACACGATTTTGCAAGCATTTGGTCATGCATACATGATTTGCAAGCATTTGGCCATGCAGACACGATTTGCAAGTATTTCGTCATGCATACACGATTTGCAAGCATTTGGCCAGGCAGGCATAATTTGCAAGTATTTGGCAATGCAGACACGATTTGCAAGCATTTAGCCATAGAGACACGATTTTGCAAGCATTTGGTCATGCATACATGAATTGCAAGCATTTGGCCATGCAGACACGATTTGCAAGTATTTCGTCATGCATACACGATTTGCAAGCATTTGGTCATGCAGACACGATTTACAAGCATTTGGCCATGCAGACACGTTTTGCAAGTATTTGGCCATGTAGACACGATTTGCAAGCATTTAGCCATACAGACACGATTTTGCAAGCATTTGGTCATGCATACATGAATTGCAAGCATTTGGCCATAGAGACACGATTTTGCAAGCATTTGGTCATGCATACACGATTTACAAGCATTTGGTCATGCAGACACGATTTACAAGCATTTGGTCATGCAGACACGATTTGCAAGTATTTGGCCATGCAGACACAATTTGCAAGCATTTGGCCATGCAGACACAAGTTTTTATATAGAAAAAGTTCATTTTTAAATAGGTATACTAAACAGCTTTTAGTTTCTTCATTAATACTATGTCATTTTGATTATGCGTGTGCCTCCTGGTATTTAGGGTTGAGTCAAAATCTAAAAAATAGACTTCAGGCCACACAGAATAAGTTGGTGAGATTTATACTTAATCTCAGTCCCCGTACTCATATAGGGAGGGCTCATTTTGAGGAAGTTGGTTGGTTACCAGTACATCTGAGGGTAAATTTCCTTATTCTTGGTCATGTACATAAGATACATAACAATAGTGCACCTAGATATTTAAATGAGCATTTTCAAATTGCAAATGAGGTACACTCTTACTCCACTCGGTTTAGAGATAGTAACAGTTGTTCTATTCCAAGAGTTAAGGGTTTCGGTAAGAAAACATTTGTATTTAATGGTTGTCAGGAATGGAACAGGTTACCAACACATCTTAGGTTCATAGCAAGCCGTGATAATTTTAAAAAATCTCTTAAGGAACATTTTATGCAATCAATATCTGTTTAGTCATTTTAATCTAGTCATCTTACCTAGCTTTTATTTATATATTTTTTATGTTTAGTGCATATTTTAGTAGTACCTATTCATTGTCAAACATATCTGTCATAATAATTATGATTATAATACATGTGTGATAAATTCTGTGATGGAAATACTTATGTGCAATAATTGATATAAGAAATTGTAATTGAATAATTTATGTGCAATACTTAATAATTAGTAAATATTTTGCCTTTCTGGTGTCATATGATCAATTCTAAGGACCACAATGGAAATAAGTCGGCTTATGCCTTCTTTTTGTGTCATCCTTGGTATTGAATATATGGCATCAACACATGCACTTTCATGTTTACATGTATCTCTTGATGTTGACATTGAATTTGTAGTTGTTTTATGACATGTATTTTTTACCAGAATAAAACTATCTATCAAGCATTTGGCCATGCATACGCGATTTGCAAGCATTTGGCCATGCAGACACAATTTGCAAGCATTTGGCCATGCAGACACAATTTGCAAGCATTTGGCCATGTAGACACGACAAATCTTTTGAATCTGATACATGGTTGCAAAGATATTGAAATGGTAGTGAAGACAAAAGAGAGGACACATACTTGCAAATATATTGGAATGGATGCATGGTTTAAATAATTTGAATATCGATCTACCGTTTGAAAAATCCCGGCAATTTGACAAAGTTCAAAATATATTTTATATAGAAGATGATATATATTTAAGCTTTTAATGGAAATCTTAAACACGTGTAAATCTCCTTAATAGTTCTCATTTCTGTAAACTTTATTTTTATTTGGTGTAACTTGTTTAACTACTGTGAAATGGTTTTATTTCTATATTTTGAGTTTTCGAAGAATGAATTTTATGAAATACCTTGATCGAACTTATGACTATTAGATGTAGAATAATGCTCTTTTTGATGAGAGTAAAGTCACTTGATATATACATTTGCAGATTATTTATCTCATTATTTGGAAATGGGATTTGATAAGTATTATATGTATTTTGTATATTATTGATAAAATAGATTATTTTAATACCTTATTAAAAAGCGTAAAATATTTATGTTTAGATTTTGCAAATGATTGTCTAAAGTGTTGCTTTTTTAGAAATAAACAAAACTGTTTTGCATAACAAATTTATTTTTAATGAGAAGTACACAGAATTTTTTTTTGATGTTTTTGTAAACTCCTCCATACTAAATAAATACTAAAAAACATGCTATAGTACCAAAAAAAAAATCCAAATGATTATAAAAACTTATTTCAATGCTAATCGTAGATTTATATCACAATACAACAAAAACAAGTTGTTCTACATCCTTTATCGTTAATCTAGGAGGGAACAGCTTTGACACTATAACGAACTTTCTTGGTGTATTTCAACAAATATATATATATATATACAGTAGAACTTCGGTAAGTCGAAGTTGAAGGAACTTGGGTAAAAACTTCGACACATCGGGACTTCGACTCATGAATTGCTCTCAGTTCCATGACACAATTTCGACCCGTGACTAGTGCTAATCATAAGATCTATAACAAAACCTTTTTCATGTTTTTCAATCATTAATCAGATATTTTACATTTAACTATAATAAATATAGCATGTTAGATAACGTTTTTCACGGGGGTTGCGTTCATTGAGCGCCGCCTTTCCTTGTTGATCTTGTTTATCATATTTTATTATTTTGACTACCCATTGACGTATACAATAGAGTTACAAAAGGCGTTACAGTAAGAAAGGGCGATAACTAAACCGGCTTATAGTAATTATTTCGCGTGTTATTCTCACGCAACACCGGGTCATGGATGTTTTCAAATGAAAGTAGTTCTTACTGTTTACTTTCAAATACCACTACGGCAATTAGAATAGTAACAATTTAGGATTAATGCATTTTATCACACATTTTTATCGCAAACAAAGGCTGTTTGAACACACGGATGTGTTGTTGACACCTGTTACACAAGTTGATTGGAAATCGTCTTCGCAGCCAGATAAGGTGTGAAAAATGTCTCGAGATCGAGGTGTCAAAATAATCGAAAAACTTCGACTTATTTGTGGTAAATTGCACTAAGATTTACTTTGTACGGACCACGAAAAAACTTCGACACATCGAAAAATTCGACACATAAATCTCGACTCATAAATAGGTTTTATAAGGAATATATAGGGGAAAAAATCGGGACTTTCATTTTTCTTCGACACATCGAGAAAAATCGACTAATCGAAGTTCGACTCATAGAAGTTTCTACTGTATATATATATATATATATATATATATATATATATATATATATATATATATATATATATATATATATATATATATATATATATATATATATATATATATATATATATTATATATATATATATATATATATATATATATATATATTTATATATATATATATAATTTATTTATTTATTATATAAATTTGGTATGATTTTTTTCCTGATGATGTCGCGCGCAAAAAAAAGCGGGAAAAGATATAGAAGGGCGTAAGAGTCTTCGTGGCGCTCTGTCTTTCAACGCCGCTCTTGCACACAATACACATAGTTACATCCCTCTTGTTACACGTTATATCAGCCATGTTATACTTCATAAAAAGATCAATCTGACAACGACAATCACAACAAATCTATTGTCTTATTAAAGACGTGTTTCCATTCATGTAATAGCATGCTTAAAAATTAAATCGTGATTTTGTAACGATTATGCATTAAGCTACAAAATCTGCAAATCCGATGACTGATTATTCGACCTTTTACATTAATTCTGACACTTTCATTAAATAATAAATCACATTTCGCGATATATCTAGACTTTTCGCGGAAAAGACATCAACACCTGTATGATAAGGGGAGGATTGCACAAGGAAAGATATGGCTTATACAAGTCCTGTCAAAGTGCTGCACTGATTATCTTAATATATATCTGTTATACCTTTGAAAACAAACATGCTAGCAAACTGAAAGACTTCTCTGTTCTTCATAAATGATCATGAATGAACATCAGAAAAGATCCTAGTGCGTTTTACGTAGTATAAAATAACTCGGCTCTAAACAGAAATGAAACCAAAAAAAGTTGACACACTTGAATGATACAACTTGTTTTGAAAATGAATGTTACAGTTTGTTTTGAAAAAATCAATACATTCGTAAATTCTATTAAATAGAATAGTCAACAGAAAAATAACTTTTAAGTATGGCCATGTAGATAATATACGCCAGCATTTGGCTATGCAGACACAATTTGCAAGCATTTTGCCATGCAGACACAGTTTTCAAGTTTGTACATTTAAATATTTTCGTTTACATATAAAAGTGTAAGAAAAATGTTTTCAATTTGACTCTCGAAATAAGTTTCTTAATAAAGACAGATTGTAAATATTACTTAACTACTTGTAAAGCTTAGAAGATACTGTTTTAAAATGTTGTAAACGTAAAAATGTAAAAGAAGTGGAAGGAATACAATTTTGACTGCATATTAAACATAATATGTAATCAAGTTAAAAAAATTCTTGCAAAATATACAAGGAACGAAATATGCATTTATGCTTGCGAATTTTTAAAGAGCGGAAATAACTTACATATTTATATTTCAAGTATTATAGTTGGCACTAATGCACCATTGTCATAAATATTATACAAGTATGTAACAATGGCGTAATGTATAACACACAGACATTGAAAAAGCACATGAAAAATATATATAAATACAATTTTAAAACAACTCCAGTCATTACAGTAACTCGTTGCTTTGTCTTTTAAGTTAACATTTTATGACTATGCCATAACTTTGTTATAAAATTAGCCAGACTTTTAGGAATATTATGAGGTTTATTTAATCTTTTTCCATTGTTAGTCTGGGCATTTCAAGATAAAATTGTTAGTCAACAGTTTAGTTTGGTCAGACTGTGCATTATGTGTAAGGTTGACCCCAAAGTGCGTTTGACCCTAAAGTGCTGCGTTACAGCGCTAATCACTTGGTTTCAGTTTGGTAAGGGTTAAACCGAATTTCTGTATTTTTCTTTATTTTCTTTTTATATTTCCATACTTTTACTTTCACGTATATATGTATGCAATGCAATATGTACAGTGATGATATGTAACTGGTCAAATCAATAAAATGTATTGTTGTTGATAATAATAAAAGAAGCTATCCGTTTCCAATATTAAGATAAATATGGACAAATGTTTTTTAAACATTTTAGAGACAAAAATAACTTCAAATTTGATTGCATTTTTGCATTTATTGATAAAAATTTAGTATTTCTTCCTTTGATTAAATGTTAGAAACAAATGCTTAATAATTGTAATTATTTCTCACAAAATGTGATAAAATATATTTATATTGTTAATTACATTTTAAAATATTGCATTAATGTCGATACTACTTTAGAATGATTCATATAGTGCCTGTACACAAAATATAAAAATATTTTATTTCGGTAAACTATTTTCACTTAAACTGTCATGAAGTATGATGAAGTAGCTGGGAATTTATTTTATTGTTTCATTATAAGTAAGTATATCATGAACTACCGCATTGCTAGATGCTAATAGCTTGATAAAATAAAATAAATACCATTTCGAATGTTTTCAAAGTGGAACATTTTTGTCATAGATATCACGATTACAGTAAGATGCATTATAATTATTGATTTTTTATGAAAGATACTTGCACGAAAATCTCGGAAAAATAGGTTGGTATATGTCTTTATCATAGTTGAATAAACCCTTGATACGTTTTGACTCTACTTATGTTTATAATTAATTTTTAATTTGTTTTAAATCAAATACTGTTGAGAGTAGTAAGGCTTTTTGTAAGGATCTACAATATACAACTGATAACTGTTTTTATGAAAGGGAATTTTTTTTTGACAATCAAAATTGGGCTTCAGCTAAAGGGAGATATTTTAAGGAATTAAAAAAAGTCGAATTTTATTTTTTCGATACGTTTTTTTAATAATGCCGAGTATTTTATTTTGGATTACCAATACTTGAAAAAACTTATTACATTGGTATTTTCCATTTAAAAAATTCAAAATTACCAAGATTAACACTTGTAATTTTGAAGCCCTGTTGAGAAAGGTTTTTTTTTTTAATGTTTTTCCCCTTGTTTCATAACCTAAGCCTAGTTTGCGTTGAACTTCGGTATAATACGTTTTTTTTTTTTTGAAAGAAGATTTAACCGTACCAAAACTAATTTAAAAACCCAGGGGGCCGGTCGTACAAATATAATTAAATCCAAGAGCATTGCCGTACAAAAATAATTAAATTCAGGACATTAAGGTACACAAAAGAAAAAAACCTTGCAGGGCATTTGCTGTACAAAAATAATTGAATCAAAGCATTGTTGTACTAAAGGATTTGAAAAATGCCATTGCCGCACAAATATTCATGAAATCCACACAAAAAAATCATTTCAGGGGCATTGTTACACAAAAAAAATAATTAAAATCAGGGCATTGTTACAACATTCAAAAGTTATTGAATTAGGAACAATTGTTGTTAGCAAAAATATTAAAAGGAAAACATTGCTGGCAAAAATGATCGAAAAAAGACATTGCTTTACAAAAATGATTTAAAAAGGACATTGCTGCACCAAAAATGAAATTGAAAAAGGGAACATTGCTGCACAAAAATGATGTGGCAAAAAAGACATCGCTGCAGAAAAAATGATTGAAAAAAAAGACATTGCTGCACAAAAATGATTAAAAAAGGACATTGCTGCACAAAACTAATTTAAAAAGGACATTTGCTGCACAAAACTGATTAAAAAAAGAAACATTTGCTGGCAACAAAACTCGATTAAAAACGGGACATTGCTGCACAAAAACTGATTTAAAAAAGGACATTGCTCGCAACAAAACTGATTGAAAACGGAACATTGCTGCAACAAAAATGATTGAAAAAGGGAACATTGCTGCACAAAACTGATTAAAAACGGACATTGCTGCAGCAAAATGATATATGAAAAAGAAACATTGCTGCACAAAATGAATTAAAAAAGGACATTGCGCACAATTTTGATTGAAAAAGGACACTTGCTGTACAAAATGATTTTAAAAAACGGACATTGCTGCACAAAAATGATTGGAAAAAGAACATTGCTGCCACCAAAACTGATTACAAAAACGGACATTCCATGGCACAAAAATGATTGAAAAAGAAACATTGCTGTACAAAATGATTAAAAAGGACATTGCTGGCACCAAAACTTGGATTAAAAAGGGACACGCTTGCTGCACAAAACTGATTGAAAAAAAGAGAACATTGCTGCACAAAATGAATGATTGCAAAAAAGAACATTTGCTGTACAAAATGATTGAAAAAAGGACATTGCTCGCCCACCAAAAATGATTAAAAAAGGACATTGCTGCCACCAAAACTTGATAAAAAAACAACCGGACATTGCTGCACAAATGATTGAAAAAGAACATTGCTGCACAAAATGATTAAAAAAGGACATTGCTGCACAAAATGTTTGAAAAGGGACATTGCTGCACAAAATGATTAAAAAGGACATTGCTGTACAAAAAATGATTAAAAAAGGACATTGCTGCACAAAACTGATTGAAAAGGGACATTGCTGCACAAAACTGATTGAAAAAGAACATTGCCGCAACAAAATGATTAAAAAAAGGACATTGCTGTACAAAATGATTGAAAAAAGACATTTGCTGCACCAAAAATGATTAAAAAAGGACACATTCCTGCACCAAAAATTGTTATTAAAAAAAGGGACATTGCTGTACAAAATTGATTTAAAAAGGACATTGCTGCACAAAATGATTAAAAAAGGACATTACTGGCACAAAATGATTGAAAAAAACATTGCTGCACAAAAATGATTAAAAAGGGATATTGCTGCACAAAAACTGTTTAAAAAACGGACAATTGCTGCCACAAAATGATTTGAAAAGAAAAAACATTTTGCCTGCACAAAATGATTGAACAAAGAAACATTGCTCACAAAATGATTTGAAAAAAGCGGACATTGCTGCACAAAATGATTGAAAAAGGACATTGCTGTACAAAATGATTTAAAAAAGACATTGCTGCAACCAAAAATGATTAAAAAAGTGACATTGCTGCACAAAATGATTGATTGAAAAAGACATTGCTGCACAAAAATGATTTTAAAAAAGGACATTGCTGCCACCAAAATGATTGAAAAAAAAGACATTGCTTGCACAAAACTGATTTAAAGACGGACATTGCTGTACAAAATGATTTTGAAAAAGGACATTGCTGCACAAAAATTTGATTAAAAAAGGACATTGCTGCATCAAAAAATGATTGGGAAAAAGGACATTGTTTGTACAAAATGATTAAAAAGGACATTGCTGCAACAAAAAAAAAAAAAATGATTAAAAAAACGGACATTGCTGGCACAAAATGTATTGAAAAAAAAAACATTTGCCTTGCACAAAAAAAATGATTAAAAAAGGACCATTGCTCGCGCACAAAAATGAATTTAAAAAAAAGGACATTGCTGCACAAAATTGATTGAAAAAGGACATTGCTAACAAATATTAAAAAGGGAATTGCATGCGACAAAATGATTAAGAAAAAGGACATTGCTGCACAAAAATGATTAAAAAAGGACATTGCTGCACAAAATGCATTGAAAAGGACATTGCTATACAAAATGATTAAAAAGGACATTGCTGCACAAAAATGATTAAAAAAAGGACATTGCTGCACAAAATGCATTTGAAAAAAAGGACATTGCTGTTACAAAAATGATTAAAAAGGGAACATTTGCTGAAACAAAAATGTTAAAAAAAGGACATTGCTGGCACAAAATGATTGAAAAAAGACATTGCTGCAAAAAATGATTAAAAAAAGACATTGCTGCACAAAATGATTTAAAAAAGGACATTGCTGCAACAAAATTTTGATTGAAAAAGGACATTGCTATACAAAAATGATTAAAAAGGACATTGCTGCACAAAATGATTAAAAAAAGGACATTGCTGCACAAAAGATGATTAAAAAAAGGAATTTGCTTGCACAAAAATTGATTGAAAAAAGGACACATTGCTAACAAAATGAAAAAAAAGGACATTGCTCGCACAAAATGATTTAAAAAGGACATTGCTTACAAAATGATTGAAAAAGGACATTGCTGTACAAAAATGATTGGAAAAAGGGGACGTTGCTGTACCAAATGATTGGGAAAAAGGGCCATTGCTGTTTACAAAAATGATCGAAAAAGGACATTTGCTACAAAAATGAATTGGAAAAAGGACATTGCTGCCCAAAAAATGCAAATGATTTAAAAAGGACCGTTGCCTCACAAAATGATTGGGAAAAGGGACATTACTGTACAAAAATGATCGAAAAGGACCAATACTGCCTACGAAAAATGATTAAAAAGAACAATTGCTGTAGCAAAAAAAAGATTGAAAAATGACATTGCCTTGAAACAGGGAAAAAATACTTCAGAATGTTGTCTTTTATAAATAAAAAAAACGTGGGAACATGTCCCATGTCAAAAGAATCACAAAACCCAAGTATAGTTACTTTTTAAAAAAATCAATCTAAATTGAACTAATTTTCCCTGACTAAATCAAACAACGTGGTATTCCCTTGAAATACTTGCAAAATACCAAAAGGGCATCAAATCAACGTATGGTCGTGTATTTAAGTAAAGTACCTAGGAAAAATAAGATTTTTATTTTATTTAACCTACCAAAGATTTATTTTTAGAAATAGTTTCAAAATCTATTTTACTGAAAAGTTAATTTCGACAAAGAAAAGAAATTCTTAACTCGCGCAACCTTAATATGCATAATAATGACGTCACGGCTATTTTCAAAAACTTTAAGTCTAATGGTTCTTTGTTACCGTTATACTTACTGAAATAGCTTATTTTCTCTGAAAATGAACAGAGAAATATTGACCAAACAATTACATTCAGTATTCAAAGACATCGAGGATCCCTGTATTTAGCCGCTCGTTTTGCACTTTTTTTTAAAGCTGCTGAAAAAAAAATTAAAGTGAATGCTTTCGCAGAGAGGAAATTAAGTTAAATAATGGAAAAATGAGACAGAACTTTCACCTTTGGCCTCCTTGATGAGAAATCTGTGAAGAATTATGAGCGTGAGTTTGAAGGTTTTAGAGGGGGAAAAGTAACGTCATCACCGGTAAAAAGATAAGAAAAGTTAGGGGTACGTTTTACTAAGATTGATTATTAAGTCTGTCACGACGAGCTTTTTAAACGCACCAGGATCTGGCATGCAATTTTTTGAAGCACCCCAATTAAAGCTTTTTTTTTTTTTTTTTTTTTTTTTTTTTTTTTTTTTTTTTTTTTTTTTTAGTTTTTGGGGGCCATGTAAGTGGAAATTGAATTTTGTTTTTTAAAGGGAATTTAAAATGGGTTTTATAAAAAAATTTATGTAATAGAGAATGATTAAAAAAACTTTTTAAGAGAATTTAAAAAATTTTACGAAAAAAAAGGGGATGTTTATGATTTAGGGTTTTTCCCCATAAAATAAAAATAAACCCCAAAATTAAAAATGAGTTTTTGGGGCAATTTTAAAATAATTCCCCGGAAACCCGCCAAAACCCGCGAATAAAATGATGACGAATGTATTTAAAAAAAAACAAAACATAAACCCTGAACCTTTTGGGTTAAAATTGGGGACTTTTTTTTTCCCTGAGCCCTGACAATCAAAAGAAAGGGTTAAAATTTTTTTCCCCCTTTATCACTTTTAAATGAAAAAAACAAATTTTACCCCTTTTCCCTTGGGTATTTTTCAATTTTGTTTTTCCCCCGGGACGTCAAAAGGGAAAACCCGTCGTTTGTCTCTAAAGGATACGCAGACGTGACAGTCATTCTCGGTTGATCGGTTCTGAAAAGCAAATTATTTATGGATTTAGCTAATTAAAGCGTTAAATCTAGAAGTTAATTGATCAGATTAGGATTAACGTTTCGTCACTAAGCACCTGATTCTGTAATCTATTTAATTTAAGGTAAGCTACCTCCAATACCACTTCCAAACTATGTTGGGTTTTTTACTTGTTTGAACTCTACATGGGCTAGCGCACCATTGAATGATATTACGAGTAGTTGTTTTCATAATCGCATTGATGAACGTCATTAAATATCATATTATATAGATACAAATGTACATTCAAAGGCCTTTCCTAATACTTATAGATAACAACATAAATTTTAGTACATTTAAGATAGTTTCTGTAATGGATGCCGGAAGACTGCCTCGGGGAGTGTTTTTCCTTTCTTGTATTACTGTGGGGAACAGATGTCCTACAGTGGAACCACTGAAAATGAGCACCAAAGCGCATGGAGAAAAGCCTGAAACACTGTCGTCTCGTATTTGCTGTACAGTGTGGTGTGTATCATTTTTGTTGCGACAAAGGTAAGAAAATACCCCTACACTCCCTCATTTTAAGCTGTGAATCCATAATACATACATTTCCCCTACTTAAAAAAGTACTTCCCACTTTCTTTAAAGCTCACTTTTTCAGCGTGTAGGACTTAACATACTAACATTTCACCAGTATGTTTTCTGTTCTGTCATATTGACATGAAAAGATGTTTTAAATGAATATATACAAAATTTTGGGTTAACCAGGGTAAACCCTTTTTTCTCTGTTTTTGTTTTAAATTACTGTAAAAATGTTTTTAATGAAATTTTATACAAAAAAGGGTTTGGGTTAAACCCGCTAAAACCAGTTTTTTCTCTGTTCTGTCAAATTTAAAATGATAAAGAAAGTTTTTAAAATGGAATTTTATTTCAAAGTAAAGGGTTAACCCCGCTAAACCCGTTTTTTCTCTGTTTCCCCTTTATATTACATTATTAAAAATGTTTTAAGTGAATTAATTAAAACAAAATGTATGGGTTAACCCGCTAAACCAAATAATTTCCTTTTCTGTTTACAATTTAACGTAAAAAATTTTTAGTGTTATATACAAAATTAGGGTTTACGCTAACCAGTTTTTTTCTCTTTCCCTTCCCTTTGACATGATAAAGATGTTTTAAAGTGAATTAAAATACCCCAAAAAGTATGGGGTTAAAACCCGCTAACCGGGGATCTTTTTTTGTCCCTAAATTTACTGGGGGGGAAGGGTTTTTTTTTGTGAATTATATACCCAAAATGTTGGTTTAACCAGCTAAACAGATCTTCTTTCTCTGTCAATTTTTGACATGATAAAGATGTTTTAAAATGGGGAATT